>NW_025341223.1:0-2765 GCF_016433145.1 Gracilinanus agilis | reverse complement strand
GTGTATACATACATATACCTTATTCTTGTATCCTTTATATATATATATATATATATATTCCCTCTAATTTGAATTAGAACCTCCTGATGCCCTCAGAAGCAATTTTAGCAGGTAATCAGTTAAACTAAACCAAAATCTGGCCACTTGCCATTAGCAGGGGTTAGGGAATGGAAACTAGTGTTCACTCAGTGGTTCCGTCTATTCTCCCTGTATCTTAGACTTCCTTCTACCTCCTGAGCTCAGATATAGGTCTATACACTTCCAATATACTTACAACTCTATAGAGAAATGCAAGGAGTGAGGGAAGGGTTACAATTGTTGCCTGGCCATTCTTAGCCCAGCTCCAAGTATCTAGAACTTGAAAGAAAAGAAAATACTAAAAATTAAGTAATGATTGGCTCTTAATCACTTTCAAATCATCCCCTTTTTCTTCACGACTTCCATACAAACACATAAGCAGCCTCAATTAGAATACTTTTTCACTCTAAGGAACAAGTAATTCCTGGAGAAGATGAGAAATGTTAGATCCCAATTCCAATTAAATTCCAATTTTCATGTGCATCTGGATAAGGCACCAATTTTTAGTAAATGAAAGTGAGAATCCCAAAGATTAATGAAGGTTTACAGAGAGCAGTATCAAGCCAGGACATAGAATCCTCCCATATTCATTTTAGAGTGAAAACAATACTGGAGAAGAGAAAAAAATTCTCCAAGTTGATTTTTAATTATCACTTAATATACATTGAATACTAAAAAATAGTAGAAGACTGATTAGAGTTGTTGGGAGAATAGGTACTAATTCGTTTCCAAAGGTCTTAGAATGACAAAGCAGAATCTCCCTAGGAAAGTATTAGTCCCTAAGGATGGATACTAGGGGGTAGAATATTGGAAGAAATGGGGGAAAGGAAACAGGTTCTTCCTCCAAACTTGAGGGAAAAGTGGGAAAAACAAACTGAGAGTTTGTTTATCCATTTAAACTGAAAGGAAGATGCTAAAACAGCCAACAAGGTGTAACTCAGCAAATAAGCAAATCATATTTCAGCTTCCCCACTCTCACTAAAAGAAAAAAAAATCAGGTTAGTCTCTTGCCTATCATCCAACTTAAAATAAAGGTCCTTCCATTTCTTTCAACCTTAATAATACTGCATGTATCCATTCTTCTGGCTTTCAATTCATTCTCTCTCCCCTTGGTCCATACTTCTGTAGCTGGATTACAAGTAAGTGTTTATGTTTTTCCTAAAGCACCAACCAAAAATACATCGGCCTGTCAAGGGGCCAGAAAAGTAAAGCTTTATAGCCTTATACTCTCATTATTTAGCCTCGTGATATCAGCTGGATGGATTTATAATCACATTTTTCACAAATCCCATTATAAATAAATAAAATTCTAAGATATGCCCAAATCACTCAGGCCTCTTGGCCCAACATGCTTTTGTAATTACTTGGAGCTCCAACTGTATGCTACTTAAATTAGTTAGCAGTCACTCAGTTATTTTTAGGTCATAGCAACGAATTCATGTACACACACACACACACACACACACACACATCTCCGCAGCAAAGTATTTTCCCTCCTTTGGAACAGGAGCCAGATGTATTTTAACTGCCCCCCTTTACTTCCCTTAGAACAGCCTAGCAGGTTCAGATCACATTTGGAGGCTTGGATAAGAATATTAACAGTAGGAATCTTTACATAAAAAAAAGAATACTTTCATCTATGTAAGGATGAGATCTCTCTCTCTCCCTTCTACCAACATCCATTACTGGCTCCTTTGTTATTATAGCTATCATCCTTTTGGGGGGTTATCTTTTTGAGAAATCTGCATATCTTTATGAGGTAGGAAAGTGATATTTGAATCACTAATGAAAATAAACTCAAGAAAATTGAAATATTTTCAAGGTACCTTCTTCCTTTATTGGCTACAACTAAACATTTCAGGTCAACAAACTCTTAAAGGCCTTTATAAGGCTCCCTTTTCCAGAGGCTTCTTTTCTACTGTAGAAAACAACTCATTGTATATGTCTCAAGTCCTAGGAGGCACCTAGGGTTTTACTAAAAAGAGGTCTTTACTCTGTGTCATACAATCCTCCCCATCTAACAAGTTCCTGGGTTCTCCTTCATACTTCTCTCTCCCACCTTTTGCTTTGTGGCTCCATAGTCCAAAAATAAGCATCAGGTCCCTTGAAAGGCTTGTTGGAAAGTGTAGTAACTACTGATTACCAGTTTGTGTCAGTACAAGAAGGAATAAGGATGTGGATGTTGAAAGAGAAGATTCCAGAGAGGCATTTTAAAAAATTGCTCCAAGTCCTCCTACTCTCCTGAAAGACAGGAGATTTCTCCAGCATGCCTGATATCTTGCCAACTACAATGGGGGTTCCTCAGTTTTAAAAGAGATTTAAAAAAAATACGAGTAAACTTTGCTTCTATTCTTTAGACTTTTTTTTTTCTTTTAAGGAAAATGAAGGCATCCTTTTTACTCTTCAAGTTGGCAAATGTTAAAATTATTCCTGTGAATCCTGCTTTGTTAAAAAAAAAAAGCATATTTCTAAATGTGAGAAAAAGTTAACATACTCCTCTATTTAACCCTTGGAGAGTCACAGAAACAGCTAACAGAGACCCAGTTCTGCTTTGACTAAGATTCAATTAAAACCTATTAGAAATCTCCTCTCACAAAGGACAAGAAAAGATTTCTCTCTCTGCCTCTCTTCCCCCCTCCCCCCCACCTTTCTTTCTCTTTCTTTCTTTCTCTCTCTCTCTCTCTCTC
>NW_025341222.1:0-3231 GCF_016433145.1 Gracilinanus agilis | reverse complement strand
ATTAGGAGAAACTATTTTCCTAAGATAACTTTCTTCCCTGGGGTGAACCTGAAATTTAAAAAAAGAATAGTTACTGAAATCTTATTTGATAATATTTCATGTACATCTGTATGAGATTAATTCATTGATTTTAGTCTCACTCTGATGCTCATTCTCAATGTGTATATGTTAATCCTAGAACATCCACCCACAGATACCTGATAAAATTCCATGTTGGAGGGGGCAGCTGGGTAGCTCAGTGGAGTGAGAGTCAGGCCTAGAGACAGGAGGTCCTAGGTTCAAACCCGGCCTCAGCCACTTCCCAGCTGTGTGACCCTGGGCAAGTCACTTGACCCCCATTGCCCACCCTTACCAATCTTCCACCTATGAGACAATACACTGAAGTACAAGGGTTTAAAAAAAATTCCAAAAAAATGGGGATAATATAAGCATATACCTCCCAGGATTACTGCAAGGATTAAATGAGATCACAATTATAAAGCACTTAGCATGGTACTTGGTACACAGCAAGCACTATATGAAGGTTAGCTACTATTATAACATCTAGGAGACATAAAGATGGAATGCAAGGCTACTAATTTAATTACAGGCAGCTAGGTGGCACAGTGGATAAAGTGCTGGTCCAGGAGTCAGGAAAATTCATCTCAATCACTTACTAGATGTATGACCCTAGGTGAGCCATTTAACCCTATTTACCTCAGTTTCCTCATCTGTCAAATGAGCTAGACAAGGAAATGGCCAACCAATCCAGGTTCTGTGCCAAGAAAACCCCAAATGAGTCAGATAACTCAGACAAGACTGAAAAATATCTGAATAACAACAAAAAAATTTAATTACCAGAGAAGGAAAATAGAACTGAGCAGCCATGTTGAAGCCCTAGACCACCAAACCCTCTGTTCCCTTCTTGCTTCAATCTCTTTTTGCTTCAATTTCTGTCTTTGTTATGCATCCTCCCTGACTCCCAAGGGAACTGAAGAAAGGAAGTTTATACAACTGTAGTTCAATAAATTTCCCACAGATTTTCAGAGTCAGAAGGGAACCCAGCAGCCTTCTAGTTTACCTGAATAAAAGCCTCCCTGGCCAGGTTCCTGACTTGTGGTCCTCCAGACTCTACTCAAGGATCTCCAATCTCATGAGGTCAGAACTAGGTTTGGTCTCCTGTCCCAATCTCCCTGGTCACAAAAAGACCTGCCACTCTGAGTCTTGGGAATACTTTTTGTTTGATCTAATGCTCCTTACCTTTGTGCCAGAGCCAATCAGCAAACCTCACTGGCTAATGAATAAGAAAATATCTGGGAAAAAATGACTGGCAGATCTTCCAAAACTGGCCATGCTCTCAAAGAAAGATTTTTGTCAAGTTCTCTCCCTGGTATGAGAGGTAGAAATACCCTTCAGCTCATGGTCTCTTCCAGATCAGCTCCACAGAGTGATACAGAGAATGTAGCTCCTGAAGACCCAAGTAAACGCAAAAACCAAAACCTTCTCCCTCTACAATCCATGGCACCATCAAATGACTCAATGTGAGAATGAATCTCTCTTCCCCCTTTGCCAGTATTCTCATGCTCAGCTCCCCTCCATGCATATTATCATCCCCTTGCTGCTGCTCAAACAATAGTCATCTCTTGTCTGAAAGGCAGAAGCACCTTTCAAATTGGCTGTCCCTGAGTCTGAAGTATTCACTCCCTCATCAACTCTCTCTCAAGGTTACCAACCTCTTTTCAGAATAAACTCAATTTCTGCCTACTACAGAAGGGTTTCCGAGTCTCTCATCCTCTTGAGTCTTCCCTCCAAAGGTTATCTTCCTTCCTGTCTGGATGTATTTGGTATCAGTGTATTTATGTACTTACCATATGATTTATGAATTTATTTCAATGTTATCTCTCTCAGGAGTATATAAGGTCCTTGAGAGTGGAGACTCCCATCAGTGTACTTCCTAATAACAATCTGCCAGTAGACTCAGTTAGCTCATAGTAAAGGCATTTATGTAAATACCATTGCAAGAAAGGCAGTTAAAAAGCATTTCCCTTGCAAACCTGGGGCACGCTGTCTCTTAAATGCAAACATTTCTGGGAAGAGTGGGTGAGTAGACTACAAAAGCAGTGAGTATTTTTAGAGTGTTTAGAAACTTAGAGAATGAAGATGGTAAGTAAGCCTTATATGTATATATGGACTTATACACGTGGGTCAATGACAACTCTGAGCTCCCAGAACTTTCTGTCTGGAGTTCTTGTGCAGCTTGTCATAGGTACATCATCCCACTGGTGAATTAATAATCAATAAGTAAAATCAATTAAGCACCTGTTGTATGTCAGGCACTATGCTAAGCACTGGGGGCAAAAATATGAAAAAGACAGTCTCTGCCCTCAGGGAGCTTACAATTTAAAGGGGAAGACCATACAACAAAAAGAAAACTGAAAAGCAGAGTGAGAAGGAAGGAAAAGGTGGGGAGGGATCTGGAGTAAGAAGTGTGGTGGAGTACAGAAGGATGGGAAATGAGGAGATGCCTCTGGACCATTGGCTCATCTGGATTCCCAGAGTCTACTTCTCTCCATACTCCAACTCTCTTTTCTCCTGGAAGGATCATACTGCTTTCAACTGCTTTATCCCTTGGATGACTCTCTCTGTGTCCATAGCTGACTGGAATGTATCTCTCTGTTCCCTTCTAGCAGCAACGTCTCCTGTAGGTCCAGCAGTGCCTCTTTAAATATTCATGTATCATTTTAGCAAGGAGGAGAAAATCTCTTCCACAGGCATCTCCCAACATATAACCTCTCTCTCATTAGAACTGATAACATTCTTCCAAGACTTAGCAGATTTGAACCCCCTAGATTTGCTTGATCATACAATCACCTCATTTCATTCTTGAGTCATTATGAGAAGTATCTACCAGGGCAATTAGATAGCAGCCAGACCTTGCGTCAGGAAGACCTAGATTCAAATCTAGCCTCAGACACTTTATAGCTGTGTGAACCTGGACAAATCACTTAACCCCAACTGGCCAGATGTTAATTTTCTTATGCCTTGGAGGTGGAGAAGGAAGAGTGGGAGTGGTAGTAGTAATAGTAGTAGTAGAGGTGGTAGTTATAGTGATAGTAGTAGTGGTGGTGGTAATGGTAGTGGTGATAGTAATAAGAGTAGTAGTAATGGTAATAGAAGCAGTAGTAGTAGTAATAGTAGTAGTAGGGTAGTAGTAGTAGTAGTAGTAGTAGTAGTAGTAGTAGTAGTAGTAGT
>NW_025341221.1:0-1221 GCF_016433145.1 Gracilinanus agilis | reverse complement strand
TATATATATATATATATATATGAGGTCTCAATCGCATCATCTCTAAATGTCTCTTCTATCTCTAAATCCCATCTTTTTATGAGTGCCTTAGATAAGGAGCCAGGAAACTCCAATTCTAGTTCCATCTCTGCCACCCTCCAGCTGTATGATGTTGAACATATCCCTTCCTTACTCTGGACCTGAGTTTCTCACAATAAAATGAGGGAACTGAACTAGACTCTCTTTAAGCCTTCCTCCAGGTCTCATGGCTTATGTTTCATATTCCAAGTTTCCTTCCGGGTCCCACACACTAACTTCTGGCTCTGACCTTGTCCATCCTAAAGTACCACTCAGCTCTGATGTCCTTTGTTTTATGTTCTAAGGGCCTGCCTAGCTCTGACATTCAATGCCAAGAGTGGACAGCTTAATTAAAGGCAAATGCCACTTTGAGGTGCTCTTTCCCTCTTACCAAAGTATGTTTAAGATTTTCTCAAGAGCTTGAAGATAAACATTTTTCTCTCCTTCCTGATTTTTTTTCCAGTCAGTATTTTGCAAACACTGTTTCTTCCCTTGAAGTTTTCAGCATGGCAGAGCTGAAGTTACATTAAAGACAATTTTTGGGATGAGTTAATAATGGAAGGAAATAACAGATCTAGCCAGGGCAAAGTTCTATAAAGTAAAGAATCGGCTATAATAATGATAAGAACCTATTCATACATGGTATAAGGAATGGAACACCACCACCACCACCACCACCACCAGTACTACTACTATTATTATTATTTTTCAAGTATCGATTTGTTTTTTCCAATTATATTTAAACACATTTTTTGGCATTCATTTATAAAATTTTGAATTCTAAATTCTCTCTCCCTCCCCTCTCTACTCCCTGAGATGGTAAGCAGTTTGACATTAGTTATACACATGCTATTACACCAAACATATTTCCATATTCATCATGTTGTGGAAAAGGGCACATAAAAAAAATCACGAAGAAAATAAAGTGAAAAATGGTCTGCTTCAATCTGTATTCAGACTCTGTCAGTTCTTTCTCTGGAGGCAGATAATATTTTCATCATGAATCTTTTGGCATTGTCTTATACTCATTGCATTGATGAGAATACCAGCTAGCATTTTTATAGCACCTACTAAGTGCCAGGAACCATGCTGAGCATTTTACAATTATCTCATTTTTATCTTCACAGCAACCCTCTGAAGAAGGTGTTTCTCTCCTCCCCTCCC
>NW_025341220.1:0-2595 GCF_016433145.1 Gracilinanus agilis | reverse complement strand
GAGGGAGGGAGGAAGGAAGGAAGGAAGGAAGGAAGGAAGCGATATGAGAGATATTAAAGAAGTGGAACCGGCAGAAAATATTTAATCAGACAATCAACAAGCATATATTAAAAGCCATTCTGTACCAGGGACTATGCTTGGTAACAGAGATAATTAGCTAATAGGCTAATAAAGTGATAGGCCTGACTTACTGAAAGAATGGCAATATCATCAAGAGAAAAGAAATCAGGAGTATATTTTTGAGTAAAGATACTAAGTTCAGTTTGGGCCATATTAAATTTGAAGTACTGGTAAAAAAAAACATCCAGCAGATAGTTGGAAATGTCCAGTGGATATTTTCCAAATAGATAAAGGCTAACTAGTTAGTTTGGTTAAAAGCACCAAGATGGTTGAGTCCAAGTCAGCATTCCCATTTTTAAATTTGAATTGTGGCCTGAGAGGTTACACAACACATATTTGATTCAGAAATGTGAACACAAAAAGAGAATCCCTGGGAAGTCTTTTGTCATTTTAAGATGTTTCAATATTCATTCAATGCCACAAGCCTTTATTTGTTATTTTTAAGCCCTCAACTTCTACCTTAGAATGAATGCCAAAGTTTCAATTCCAAGGCAAGGCAGAAGAGCAGTAAGAGAAAGGCAATTGGGACTAGATGATTTCCCCAGGGTCACCCAGCTCTAAGTATTTAAGGCCAGATTTGAACCTTGGACCTCTCTTCTCTAGGCCTGGCTCTCTATCCACTGAGTCATCTAGCTGTTATTAATTAAATATTAATTAATAATAACCAAGTATTATTTAAGCTTTGGGGACCTGCAAGTCACTATGCCAGGGACTGAAATACAGAAAGAAAAATGTTAACAATCTCTGCCTTTAAAGAGCTAAAATTCTCTCTCCCGAAGGAATATGGTGGGCACATATATCAATAAATACAAATATGTATAAAGCAATTTCAAGAGGG
Source organism: Gracilinanus agilis (assembly GCF_016433145.1). Classification (NCBI taxonomy): domain Eukaryota; kingdom Metazoa; phylum Chordata; class Mammalia; order Didelphimorphia; family Didelphidae; genus Gracilinanus; species Gracilinanus agilis. Next base: position 1,637 of record NW_025341220.1, on the reverse strand, counting down.
AGAGAGAGTTCAAAAGGGGTAGATCCTGAGGCCTCCTATGAGAGGGAAAACCCAAAGTAAGCTTTAAAAACAAAGACAGGAATTCTGAAGCCGAGGTGAATAGGGAGTGGGTTTCCTATTGTAGGGAACCACTTGTGCCAAGGCACAAAGATGGAAAAATCAAATATTAATCTTCATTCCTTGACAGGAGTTCATTTCCAGTTTGGCTATTGCTTCTTTTTCGATTCATGGGCTGCATGGTCCAGTGGTCTTTCACAATCTAATATAAAGACAAGGTAGCCTGCTTAAGCAACATACAATTGGCTGACCTTCCTCTAAGTACATATTCGGTGCAGTTGCCAGGGAGGATAAAGTGGACACAGAGGGCTACCCAGGCTAGTCTTCTGGAAAAAAGGCCAAATGGTTCTCCCACCTGTATCCTCCAATTCATTATGCCTCACTCCTGGTCACTGAATTTTCTCTTCACACCCCTGGACAGCTGTAGCTCTCAGACACTTAAGGAGCAGAATCTGAAAAACTTAGTTGCATTCTTGTGTTGCTGATTTAACTTGTTCCTATTGCCATGTGTATTTGCATCTGAAGAAGCATTTGCAAAGGAAGGTGCTTTAGGAAAGGTATGAATTGCTAATGGCTCTTTAATATGTGTGGACTAATGTTTGGGGACAGTTTGGCCCAGATAAAACCTACTGTTTCTCTAATCACACCATGGAGCTAGAAGCAAGATCAGCACTGCCCTATCACTTCTGCAGTATATGGCATACGCCCCTTGCATATCTTGTTAGATCACCTTTCTAGGTTCACCCCTTTATGCAGTGTTTTGAGTATTATTTGCAGAATTGTGAAGGAGAAATTCCTACTTCTTTGTGAAATATTTTTCTCCTTTCTAAGGATAGATGCACTAATCTAACACTTACCTACTATCTTTCCCCCCCCCCCCCTTTAAACCTCCTTACAGGGGTGTTTGCCTTTGGACTTTTTGCTACTGACATATTTGTAAATGCCGGCCAAGTGGTAACCGGGAACCTGGCACCTTACTTCCTCACAGTGTGTAAGCCCAACTACACCAGCACATCTTGCCGAACTCACCAGCAGTTCATCAACAATGGGAACATCTGCACCGGTGACCTGGAAGTGATTGAAAAGGCCAGGAGATCCTTTCCCTCCAAACATGCTGCTTTGAGCATCTACTCGGCCTTGTATGTGACGGTGAGTCAGTAATGATGGGGTATCTGGGGCCCTGATTGCTGGACCTCCTGTCTGACACCTCCCTTTCTCATCTTCCAAATACTGTGACTCTCTTGGAGAAATAATCAACATTTGAAATGAAAAGGACTGAAAAGAATGTGGGTTAAAAAATTATTATTTGATTGACTGATAAAATTTAATGGATGTACTTTTCAGGATATAATGCAAGGTATACCAAAAAAGAAATCCATCCTTTCTAAATTGCCTTCCATGTTCTCACCAGCATTTTGGAAAGTTTGTTCTTTTAGGTAGTCTTGTCAAATTATCAGATAGAAATAGAGTAAACAACTCCAATCTTATTGACAAGGTTTTAGATTTTCTGACAGAGAGAGGTGGGATGGGGAGGAGAGGGGGGAGAGGGTGTGGGAGAGAGAAAGGGAGGGAGAGAAAGG
>NW_025341219.1:0-4655 GCF_016433145.1 Gracilinanus agilis | reverse complement strand
GATCTATATATATCTAATAGCATCTCTCTCAGATTCAGATGAGAAAATATTTGTAAAACACTCTGTAAACCTTAAAGTGCTAGTTATCTTTATTATTATTATAATTATTCAAAGATATAAGAATAAATATATGTATATATATATTGCTATTTCTTCTACAGTTCCTTATTATTTAGTCACATAGTCTCTCTGCTACTTTAGTGACTTTAAGGAAGTTACAAATGCTCTAGGCATCAGTTTTCTTACCTAGAATATCCCTTCTAGCTCTAAATCCTAGTTTTCTTGCCTCTCATTCAAGGGCTTTTCTTCTCCTGTCATTTGGATACATAGGCTGAAAAATAGTGTAGTTATAGGTTCATAGATTAAGAGCTACAGGGAATCTTAGAGACCATTTAATCCAATCCCTTTATATGAAGAAACTGAGGTCCAGAGAGGATAAATGATTTTTCCCAAGGTCACACAGTAAATAGAAAAGGCAGAATAGAGACTTATAGACTATCTCTAAATGTATTAACATTCACTCTGAAAGCCACCTGTGCAATCTACTATACTCTAGAAAACTCAGATGTACATGTATTTTTTTACAAATTACAAATTACAAATCAACTTTTTTTGTGTGTTCAAACATTCATTATAGTGACTTCCAGAAAGGAAATATTTCAGGTGCAAATCATAAGAAATAACTCCATAGCATTATCCGGACAGAACACTAACATGCTAGATTGATGGATGGTGATTTTCAAACAAAGGAAAATGAATACAGGACACAGAACTAAGAATCAGGTATCCATTCCTCTCCTGATTCAACCGTCAATTAACTTGTGTCTAGATAAATCACCTAACCAAATTATGTCCATTCTTTCTAAGTTAATGAATGTAAAAGATTTAGATAATGTTGAGGGTTTTTTTTAATGTGAAAGGACCTTTTCTCAGGCATTTTTGATGCCATTCTTAGCTCAGGTTTTTAAAAGCCTCAGTAATGTTTAAACAATGAACAATATTCCCCCTGTACAAGCCTGGTCAGACTTTAGAATATTCTTTCCAGGTCTGGGTGTTAATTTTAGGAAGAATACTAAGAAGTTGGAAAATATCCAAGGGCCTTCAGAGCAGGTTGAGAGAGAGAATCAGTTGGAACCATTTGGCCTGAAGAAGAGAAGCTTGAGGGGCTACATAATTGCTATCTTTGTTTATATAAAAGGCTGTTTTGATGGAAAAGATTAGGTTAGTTCAACTTGGCCCTAGAGGGCAGAACTAAGAACAATGAGTAGAGTTTGCAGAGGCGGATTTTGGCTCAATAAAAAGAAAAATCTGACAATTAAAACTGTCCAAAGACTGAATGGACTTCCTTAGGAAGTTGTGAGTTCCCCTTCAATCAATCAACCAGCATTTATTAAAATGCTGTGCTAAGTGCTAGGAATGCAAAGAAAAATTAAAAAAAAACAGACCCTGCCAAATGCACTTTGGTAATTCACTCTGGTAGAGCTGTAAATTGTTCTTGACTTTCTAGAAAGCAATTCATGGCTATGCCCAAAAAGTCATCAAACCTCTTTGACCCAATGACCAGACCTACACTTCCAAAGAGTTCAAAGAAAGAAGAAAAGTACACATATGTATTTTTCCATAGTGAACAAAAAAATGGAAACTAAGTGGGTCTCCATTAATTGGGAAATAGCTGAGTAAATCATCATTTATGATCATGATAAATGATGGATTGAATAGTTTCAGAGAAACCTAGGAAGACTTATGTGAACCAGTACAGAGTCAAGTGAGCAGAACCAACAACTATACAACAAAGACAAACAATTTAAAAATATTTAAGAACTTTGGAATCAATGTAGTGGTCAACCAAGATTCCAGAGGGCTTTTTCCCCCAATAATATGCACTTTTTTCCTATGACATGTAGAAGCAATTTTTAACATTCATTTTCTCACATTTTGAGTTCCAAAATATCTCCTTCCTCCCCTCCCATCTCCCTGAAACAGTAAGCAATTTGATATAGATTATGTATGTGATATCACATATACATACTTCCATATTCATCATTTTGTGGAAGAAGACATATCACAAAAAAAAAAACCACTTGAAGAATATAAAGTGAAAAATAGTATGCTTCAATCTGCATTCAGACTCCATCAATTCTTTCTCTGAGGTGGCTAGCATTTTTCATCATGAGTCCCTTGGATTATACATGTATTATCACTCAAAAACTATTTCCATATTATTCATTTTTGTAATAGAATAATCTTTTAAAACTAAAACACCAAATCATATACCCATATAAACAAGTGATAAATCATTTGTTTTCTTCTGCATTTCTACTACAATAGTTCTTTCTCTATATGTGGATAGTGTTCTTCCTCGTAAGTCTCTCAGAATTGTCCTGGATCAATGCATTACTGTTAGTAGCAAAGTCTATTACATTTGGTCGTCCCACAATGTTTCAGTTACATTGTACAATGTTCTCCTGGTTCTGCCCATTTCACTCCACATCAGTTCATGAAGGTCTTTCCAGTTCTTATAGAAATCAAACAGTTCATAATTCCTTATAGCAAAATAGTATTCTAGCACCATCATATACCACAATTTGTTCAGCCATTCCCCAATCAAGAGATAAGCCCTCATTTTCCAATTTTTGGCCACCACTAAAAGTGCAGCTATAAATATTTTTATACAAGCAGGTCCATTACCATCTTTTTATCTCTTTGGGGTACAAACTTAGTAGTGGTATTGCTGAATCAAAGGATATGCATTATTTTAAAGCCCTTTGGACATAATTCCAAATTGCCTTCCAGAATGGTTGGATCAATTCACAATTCCACCAGCAATGTGTTAGTGTCCCAATTTTACCACAACCTCTCCAATATCTGTTATTTTCCTTTATTGTTATGTTGGCCAATCTGCTAGGTGTAGGGTGGTACCTCAGAATGTTAAGGACATTTTAGAGAGGATCTCTAGATTGGTATAATGTGGGCTAGATAGCCTTTGCAGTCTCTTCCATCTTCGGGAATCTATAATTTCCTGGTAACTAAGCTCCACAAAGGCAGGGATCTTTTCTATCTTTCCCAACACATACAGTTAGCATTCAACAGATATTTGCTAAATTGAATCTAACTGATAACCTAAAGCATGAATCCCCTCTACAGCATCCCTAGAAAGCCATCACCTAGCTTTTGATTGAATACCTCTGGTAATGTGGAACTCATAAAACAGCTTTGCCCCTGCTGGACAGCTCCAATTATTAGGAAGTTCTTCATTACGCTGTTCCAGAATCGGCTTCCTTCTGAGTCTGAACTTAGATTTTAAAGTTCTGAGTTTGTGTGGGAAGCCCAGGAGCTGGCAGAAATGGTTTGGAAACAGTAACGGAGACAAAGAACTAACCTCCTGGTGATTTGGCCTGCGGTTTTCCAAGACACTAACCAAAATGTAGAATTGAAAAGCTGGGGTGCTCCAGCACTCACTGAAGACCAATAAAGATCCATGATTAGAAATAGGAAATGCCTTATTTGTAATAAAACAGGAAACAGACAAGTATACAAATGACTGTATTTGCACAATCTAGAGAGGATCCTTTTCTTTCTAATTCTCCACATCATTGTTTGACATTCTCAGCCTTCCTGGCCAGGGGCCAGCAGGGCTCCAGGCAGACTAATGGAGTACATCTGGGACACGAACTAGTCAAAGACCCTGTGTTCCATTAGAACATAATGATGTTTGCCACAAGCAGAGGCATTGTTAGGAAGGGCAAGAGCCGACCTCATATTAATAACTCATGCTCCTCAGCTCTGCACCTCCGGATTCCAGAAAGTGAATTGCCTGCAGAGAACCTGGGTTGTAAAAGGGCGTCACAGAGGAGTGTCTGGTTAACTTTACTTGGGATGCAGGACTGGTAGAAAATGAAAAAGCCACATTCAAAAGCTTTAGTTAGTCAGTGTCCTGGGCATATTCTTGTCATAGGAATAGAGAAATCAGAGTTGGCAGGGCTCTTGGAGATCACCAAGTTCAACCCCCTCATTTCATATTAGAGGAAAGTGAAGCCTGGAAAGATTTCAGAACTTGCCCAAAGTCACACAAGTAATAACAGAGCCTAGATTTAGAGTGTTCCAGTTCCAGAATTCCAGCACTCTTTAAGATGTTAGACTGTCCAACAGCTATGTATCTGTCGATATCAATTTTTGACTGTTGGGGAACAAAGTACAATAGAAAAACCAAATGTATCTATTGGGATGTGACTCTGCAAACTGGTATGCGGATGTGATGGAATATTCTGAGTCACAAGAAATGATGAATATGAAGACAACAGAGAGGCATGGGAAGACCTATGAACTGATGTTAAAAGGGAAGAGAATCAGCAAAATGGTATGTCCAGTGGCTAATAATTGCCTGGTGGGCAGCTGGATGGCTCAGTAGATAGAGAGCCAGATCTAGAGACGGAAGGTCCTAGATTCAAATCTGGTCTCACACCCTTCTTAGCTGTGTGACTCTGGGCAAGTCACTTAACCCCTATTGCCTAGTCCTTAGCGCTCTTCTGCCTTGAAACCAATGAATAGTATTGATTCTAAGATGGAAGGTAAGGGTTTTTTAAAAATAAAAATTAAAAAAAAAGTTTAATTGCCTAAACCAAGAGGAATGAAGTACTACATATATATATATATAT
>NW_025341218.1:0-1229 GCF_016433145.1 Gracilinanus agilis | reverse complement strand
CAGAAGGAGTCAATGGATGGCAAGTTCGGAAAACAAATCACAAGTCCAGAATAGGCATGATAAAATAGTGATGAGATATTGCATTTATCACTAGTGCCCTTTCTGACAAAAACCGAAGAGATAATAAATTGTTGGATTTCCTTAATAATCATTTCAATCCTTCAAAAGATGAAAATGGTTGCCAAAATAGGAAAAAAAATGACACCCTTGGGGGAAAGTGACAACTTCATTTTAGAATTCATAATAGAAAAGGAGATCTGGGTATATTCTGACATTCACCCTAGATTGTGTGAGACCAGATTTCAGTGAATTGGCACAAAAGATTGGTGAGATCCCAGAGCCTAAAATTTATAAGACCCAAGAGTGATAGGAGATTCTTAAGAATGAAATTCTGCATACATGAATGGCAATAATTCCAATAAGAAAGAAAAAAGGAAGTTAACTAAGGAGTCCAAATTGAATTGACAGATATAATTTTTATGATAACATCCTGGGGGAAAAATAAACTTTAAAGCCTTCAGAACTCAAACGCAATGACAACGAATCCAAAATAATGAAGATGAAGCATGCCACTTACCTCCTGCCATAAAGATGATGTATTTAAATGCAGGCATGACCAATGGAAGAATTTGTTTTGCTTGATATATGCACGTATGTACTGAGGAGGTTCTTTTTTTTTTTTTTTACTTCAGTGTAGGAAACTATGGTAGGAGGAAGAGATTAATTTTAAAGATCATATAAAATTAAATTTAAAATGTTTAAATATATGGTTATCTGTAAAATTTGGAATTGTGTTTTTTTAAAAATGACTAACACTTTAACCCAGAGATCCCACTACTAAATATTTTTATCCCTAGAAGGTTAAAAAGAAAGAAAAAGGTCTCATAAATACCAAAATATTCACAGCTGCACTTTTTGTCTTAGCAAAGAACTGGAAACAAAGTAAATGCCCATCAACTGAGGAATAAATAAACACTCTGTTATAAACACCATTGAGAAATGACAAATATTAAGAACTCAAAGAAATAAAATTTATGTGAACTAATAAAAAGTGAAGTAAGCAGAACCAGGAAAACAATATGCACAATGAATATATCAATGTAAACAGAAAGAAAGGTAAAATGAAAGAGAATATAATGTAATTGTAACAACAGTTTAGCAAGCATGGTGCTAAAGAGGTAAGAAAAATGCAATTTCATTTGGAGAAGTGAGGAACCATGGGTATGGGA
>NW_025341217.1:0-2448 GCF_016433145.1 Gracilinanus agilis | reverse complement strand
GAAGAAGAGAGAAAGAAAGAGAGAAAGAGACAGACAGACAGAGACAGAGAAGCATCTAGGTAGCACAGTGGATAGAACACCAGACCTAAACTTGGTAGGAACTGGGTTCAAATCTGGCCTCAAACACTTACTATCTATGTGACCTGGGCAAGTCACTTAATACTCTACACACATTTTCCTAGTCCTTGCTCTTCTGTCTTAGAGTTGTTACTAAGAGAGAAATAAGGATTTGTTTGTTTGCTTTCTAAGGTAGCATCTAAAATGAGGCTTGGTGAAGAGGAAAGAAGAAGTTTAGCAAGACAAGATGAAGAGAGATGAGATGGAGAATTATTCTAGGCATAGAATATAGGATAAACAATTGCAGATAAAAAGGGATGGGACAAATTCAAGTGACAGAGTAGTCAGGCTTGACTGAGAAGAGATGGTTGGTACAAAGGAGGTGAGGCTGGACAAAGAAAGTTAGAGCCAGATGATGGAAACCCTTGAATACCAATGTCAAGAGTTTTCATTGTAGTTGACAACTAATGGAAAGGCATTGTAACTTTCTAGTCAGAAGAGTGACAGTCAGGCCTGTTTATTAGGAGGAAGGCTCAGGCAGTGTGTGCAGGACAAGACTTGAGGCAAGGAGGGCCAGATTAGGATGTGTTAGATGCCATCATGTCTAGTCCTGGCAGTGGTAATGGTTAGGGTGGTATTGGACTCCAGTGTCTCTAATCAGAGAAAAGTTCACACACACACACACACACACACACACACACACACACACACACTCTCTCTCTCTCTCTCTATCTATCTCTCTCTCTCTCTCTCTCTCTCTCTATCTATCTATCTATCTATCTATCTATCTAACACAGAATAACCTTGCAACCTTCTTTGTTTGCAAAGCAACTGCTCCAAATGTCTCTATTTCTACTGGAGACACGGCCATCCCCTCAATCATCCTGACTCCAAAACCTTAGAGTCATCTTTGACTCTTCCCTCTCCCTCACTCTCCAAACACCTAGTTGTTGCCAAGTCCTCTGATTCTAACTCTGCAATCTCTCTCCCATCTGTCTCCTCCTCTCCACTCCCAGAGCCACCACCCTGTGCCAAGCCCTCATCACCTTTCACCTGAACTATTACAATAATCTACCAAATAGTCTATCTTCCTCTAGCTTCTCCTCCCTTCTGCATGCTCCACCAGAATCATTTTCTAAAAGCACAGCCATTAGGATATCCTCCTCTGCCCAAGTCCCTTAAATAACTCCCCAAGGTCCACAAAATCTAGTCCACACTCTAGATTTGTGGTTTTGAATGAGTTACTTTCTTCCTTCTGGGTCTCAGTTTCTTCCTCTGTAAAATGAAAGGGTTAGAGAGTCTAGATGGTGGAGTAGATAAAGAACTGGCCCCAGAGTCAGAAAGACATGAATTTAAGTCCCTCCTCAGACACTGGCCATAACTTCCCAATGTTCTAGGCCAGTGATGGGCAAACTTTTTAAAGAGGGGGCCAAAGAAAGGAAATACTCATCTGTCAGTCTGTTTTGAAGGCAACTCTTTCAAAGTTTCATTGTCTTGTATCCTACTCATTGTATTCGTCAGATTAGGAATAATGTCACACTGCCAGACAGAACATTTCAGTGGGCTGAATCTGGCCTGTGGGCCCATAGTTTGCCCATCACTGTTCTAAGCAACTACTCAAAGACTATAAGTTGCCAGATGGGAGCTGATTTTCTTTAGGAGAGAGAGTTACACACCATGAAATCACAAATCTGGTGGAAAAATAAAATTTAAAGACTTAGACTAAATGATCCCCAAGGTCCCTTCCATTTATGAGATTCTGAAGTTCTTTAGCTTGGCACTCAAGGCCTGCTACAGTCTGACTCATACTGCTTTTCCAGTCTTTTCTGCTCCCTCAGGAATTCTTTCCTCCAGCCAGACTGGTTCCCTACTTCCCCCTCCATCTCCCAGGTCATTCCTGTTCCTTTACTTTTGCTTATGCAATTCTCTACCTATGGAATGCCCTTTCTCCATCTTTATACCTCTCCAAATTCTGACCAGCCTTCAAGGCCCAGCTCAGGCTCTACTTCCTCCAGGAAACCTTCCCTGATCACTTTCCCTCATTATTTCTTGCTTTCTGAATTTATGGGTGTTTATCTATTAAATGGCTGGAAGGCAGTGTGCCATAGAACAGAGTGCTGGTCTCTCTCCACCATCACCATCCTTCTTTCTGTATCTATGATGATAGCCAGCAGCTCTAACACACGCAAAGATGATCAATGATTCATTGAGCCTGAAACAAGACCACAAGTCCCCCCCCAGCCACATCTTCTGCTTTGTGTCTTTTCCCTGAGCAGTCTATGACCAGTAATCAAAGATGGATGCTTCTAGTGTAGCCCCATAGGAAAGAAAGGGAGAGAGACAGACAGACAGAGAGGAAGGAAGGAAGGAAGGAAGGAAGGAAGGAAGGAA
>NW_025341216.1:0-3961 GCF_016433145.1 Gracilinanus agilis | reverse complement strand
ACATATAAACAATATTAATCTCTTTTATTTTACAGTAATATAGGTTTAAAATAAATTTGTTCTAATATTAATGCATAGCAAATAAAAGCTTTACACTATAGAATAATGCCATTGATTGTTTAAATAATTATGGGACTTTGCTTAATGATTCTGTCTGGTACCAGAAGAATATATAAAAAGAGCCACTGCACAGTGCTAAAGAAGCACAAAGCCAACCTGCATAGTGCAAATTGAGCACAAGGTCAAGACAAGAGGATTTTAACTTGTTTGGAGTTTGAGGTTGCAGCACTTAACATATGTTAAGACTCAGGACTTCCTCTGAGCCGCATTCTATCCAAGCACCTCATCCTGACAACCATTCTGGCTCCTATAATCTAGTACCTTTTTTCTGTCTTTTATAAGTGTGGCAAACTTTCTGTAGACCTGGTTACCATTTTAGTAAGTGTATAATTACTTAAATCACTTTAATTGGTCCCTGATTCAAGGACCCATTATAGTTTTATTTTTCCTTTACTTAGATTTTTTTAGACATAAGACTTTGACATTTTTATTTCATCCACAAGTTATTTTTTATCTTTTATGTAGATTTATTTTTTTATTTCTTTTGCAATTGATTCATATACCTTATAACTCAGCCATGTATTCCTGAGTGATCCCTATTTGCTATTATTTGCCTCAGACTTCCTCTGAACTGCATTCTATCCAAGCACCTCATCCTGACTACCATTCTGGTTCCTATAATCTAGTACCTTTTTTCTGTCTTTTATAAGTGTGATAAACTTTCTGTAGATCTGGCTGCTGTTTGATTAAGTGTATAATTACTTAAATCACTTTAATTGGTCCCTGATTCAAGGACCCGTTATAGTTTTTGTTGTTTTTTTTTTAATTTTAAACCCTTAACTTCTGTGTATTGACTTATAGGTGGAAGATTGGTAAGGGTAGGCAATGGGGGTCAAGTGACTTGCCCAGGGTCACACAGCTGGGAAGTGTCTGAGGCCGGATTTGAACCTAGGACCTCCTGTCTCTAGACCTCAATCCACTGAGCTACCCAGCTGCCCCGACCCGTTATAGTTTTATTTTTCCTTTACTTAGATTTTTTAGACATAAGACTTTGACATTTTTATTTCATCCACAAGTTATTTTTTATCTTTTATGTAGATTTATTTTATATTTTATTTCTTTTGCAATTGATTCATATACCTTATAACTCAGCCACGTATTCCTGAGTGATCCCTATTTGCTATTATTTTCCTCAGGGGGGGGCCTTTGTTATTATTGTGAACTTTGCTTTGAATTTAGGAAATTTTAGGATGATAAATTTGCTACATCCCAGAATCCAGATAACGAACCTGTTTGGAGAAGGCACCATGAAGTTTCCTGCAGAGAACACACACTGCATCAAGAAGATCCATAGTTAACTTTAGGAGGTAAAATTGAACTATGGGGGGTTGAAAGCATTTGTTTTGAATGTATACTCTTCTGCCAAAGGGAACTGCCCCCAAATTGGTCTTTTCTTAATGTAGCAATCATTGATTTTGTTCTATTTTTCCCTACAAGGTTATTTACCTCTATATAATTGTATCTCTAATCTATTCTATTAATCTACCATTCTATTCTATGACCAGTATCAGATTTTTTTGAGGATTATTGTTTTATAGTACAGTTTGAGATCTGGCATTGCTAGGTCACATTCCTTCACATTGTTTTTTTCATTAATTCCCTTGATATTTTTGGCTTTTGGGTCTTCCGGATGAATTTTGTTCTTTTTTCTAGTTCTATAAAATAATTGTTTGATACTTTGATTATTTTGGCACTGAATAAGTAAATTAACTTAGAATTGTCATTTTTATTATATTAGCTTGGATTACCCATGAGCAATTAATATTTTTTCCAGTTGTTTACATCTGACTTTAATGTGTGAAAGTGTTTTGTAATTGTGTCCATATAATTACTTTGTTTGTCTTGGTATGTAGATTCCCAGGTATATTATATTATCTAGAGTGATTTTGAATTGAATTTCTCTGTTTGTCTCTTACTCTGAATTTTGTTGGTATTATGTGATTACATATTATATATACAATATATATTATATATAAAGCTGATGAAATATGTGAGTTTATTTTATATTTTTTATACTGCAACTTTACTAGTTATTATTTATTTCAAATAGATTTTAGTTGATTCTTTAGGATTCTCTGAAAATATCATTATACCATCTGCAAAGAGTGATAGTTTAGTTTTCTCATTGCCTACTTTAATTCTTTCCATTTCTTTTTTCTTATTGTAAAAGATAACATTTATTATACAATGTTAAAAAAACAGTGATGTTAATAGGCATCCGTGTTTTACTCCTGATATTGGGAAGACTTCTAACTTATCCCCATTGTAGATGATACTTGCTGATGGCTTTAGGTACATACTACTCCTCATTTTATGGAATGGCCCATTTATTCCTATTCTTTCTAGTATTTTTTAAACATTTATTAATATTTTTTTTAGAAAAGTTAACATGGTTACATAATTCATGCTCTTACTTTCCCCTTCACCTCCCCCAAAATCCCTCCCGCCATGGCTGATGTGTATTTCCACTGCTTTTAACATGTGTCATTGATCAAGACCTATTTTCAAATTGTTGACAGTTGCATTGGTGTGGTAGTTTCGAGTCTACATCCCGAATCATGTCTGCCTCAAGCCATGTGTTCAAGCAGATGTTTTTCCTCTGTTTCCACTCCTGTAGTTCTTCCTCTGAATGTGGGTAACTTTCTTTTCCATAAATCCCTCAGAATTGTCCTGGGACATTGCATTGCTGCTAGTACAGAAGTCCATTACATTCTATTTTACCATAGTGTATCAGTCTCTGTGTACAATGTTCTTCTGGCTCTGCTCCTTTTGCTCTGCATCATTTCCTGGCCGTCTTTCCAGTTCACATGGAATTCCTCCAGTTTATTATTCCTTTGAGCACAATAGTATTCCATCACCAGCATATACCACAATTTGTTCAGCCATTCTCCAATTGAAGGACATACTCTCATTTTCCAGATTTTTGCCATCACAAAAAGCTTGGCTATAAATATTTTCATACAAGTCTGTTTATCTGTAACCTCTTTATGGTACAAACCCAACAATGGTATGGCTGGATCAATGGGCAGGCATTCTTTTATAGCCCTTTGAGCATAGTTCCAAATTGCCAGCCAGAATGGTAGAATCAGTTCACAAATACACCTGCAATACAATAATGTCCCAATTTTGCCACATCCCCTTCAGCATTCATATTCTCCCCTTATTTCAGTTTAGCCATTCTGCTAGGTGTGAGGTGATACCTCAGAGTTGTTTTGATTTGCATTTCTCTAATTATTAGAGATTTAGAACACTTTCTCATGTGCTTAGTGATAATTTTGATTTCTTTGTCTGAAAATTGCCTATTCATGTCTCTTGCCCATTTATCAATTGAGGAATGGCTTGATTCTTTATACAATTCGTTTAACTCCTTGTATATTTGAGTAATTAGACCCCTGTCAGAGTTTTTTGTTATAAAGATTTTTACCCAATTTGTTGTTTCCCTTCTGATTTTGGCTCCATTGTTTTTGTTTGTACAAAAGCTTTTTAGTTTGATATAATCAAAATCATTTATTTTACATTTTGTAATTTTCTCTAACTCTTGCTTGGTTTTAAAGTCTTTCCTTTCCCAGAGATCTGACAAGTATACTATTCTGTGTTCACTTAACTTATTTATAGTTTCCCTCTTTATATTCAAGTCATTCACCCATTCTGAATTTATCTTGGTGTAGGGTGTGAGATGTTGATCTAAACCTAATCTCTCCCATATTGTTTTCCAAATTTCCCAGCAGTTTTTGTCAAATAGTGGATTTTTGTTCCAAAAGTTGGGCTCTTTGGGTTTATCATACAATGTCTTCCTGATGTCATTAACCCCAAGTCTATTCCACTGATCCTTCCTTCTGTC
>NW_025341215.1:0-2136 GCF_016433145.1 Gracilinanus agilis | reverse complement strand
TATATATATATATATATATGTAAATATGTATACACACACACATCCGGCAGCAAGGTGGCACAGTGAGAAGAATGTGGGACTTGGAATCAAGAAGACCTGAGTTGGAATCCTGCTTCAAACATTTACTAGTCTTCTAACCTCAGTGTTCACATCTGGAAAATAGTCCTAATGATAACACCTACCTTGCAGAGTTATTGTGAGAATCAAATGAAATTATACTGTTTGTACAGGGCTTGGCAAACCTTAAAGCTCTTTCTCTCACCCTCTCTCCTTTCTTCTTTCCTTCCCTTTCTCCCTCCCCCTCTCTTTCCTTTCACTGTATAAGTGTTTGTGTATATCTGTGTGTGTATATATATATATATATGCTAAACTATATCTAGATTCATATCAACTCCCATTCCTATGATACTTCAAGGTTTACCAAGGATATTCCTCTCAACCATGAGGCTCACTATTTACCCTGGACTCTTGAACTTTTACCTTATTTTACCCAGAACATGGTCCCTATATCATGGTTTTTGTTTGGTTGTTGTAGAGGTTTCTTTCTCCAATATTTATATAGCCCTTTAAAGTTATTTGTAAGTATTATCTAATTTGATTCAAAACCACATCAGATATTATTATTATTACCATTTTGCAGGTGAGGAAACTGAGGCAAACAGAGATCAAGAGACTTGCCCAGGTTCACATATCCAGTAGGTGACTGAGGCTGGATTTGTCCTCAGATCTTCCTAACCCCAAGTCCTGCACTCTAACCACTGGGCTAACTCTAACCACTTACCTGCCCTATTTACTGACCATTTCCAAATTTAACATTCCTCTGCCTCAGTTTCCTCATCCATAAATTGGACTGGATGACCTTTGAGGTCCCTTCTTGCTTTCATTCTTGGGTCCTGTGATTCCCCCATAATCTAGCTTCTCACTCCATTTCTTTACTAAAACGGCTCTCTCCATGATGATCCACCATTTCTTCACTGCTCTCAGGCTTCATCCTGCCTGTCTTTCCTACAATTGTTGACACTGTCAACTTCTCCCTCCCCTGGATAGTCACTCTTTCTGCTTCATAATGCAGATTCTTGTCATTCTTCTGACTACTCTTTCTCAGTCTCCTTTGCCATCTTCTCTTCCATTTCCCTCCCCTTCCCCTGGGAGGGGCCTCTGCAAATTTCTCTGCGAAAGGCCTTATTTCTCAAATATACAAAGAACTGAGTCAGATGGATGAGAATACAAGTCATTCCTCTATTGAGGAATGGTTAAAGGATATGAACAGGTAGTTTTTAGAATGAGAAATCAAAGCAATCCATAGTCATATAAAAATATTCAAAATCATGATTGATTAGAGAAATTAAAGCAGCTCTGCGGTACCCCCTCACATCTATCAAGTTAACCAACTTGTGACAGAAAAGGGAAAAGACAAATGTTGGAGAGGACATGGAAAAACAGGGACCTATTGGCTAGGTCTGAATGCCCTCTTGGTGGAAAGGTGAACTAATCCAAGCCTTCTGGACAATAGTTTGGAACTAGGCAGAGAGGGCTATAAACTGTAGCTACCCTTTGACCCAGCAATAACACGACTAGGTCTGTGGCCAAGAGAGGTCAGAAAAAAAGGAAAGGAATCCATTTGTACAAAAATATTTATAGCAGCTTTTTCTTGGTGGCAAAAAAAAAAAAATTGGAAATGGAGGGGATGTCTCTCCACTGGAGAATGGCATATGATTGAGATGGAAGTGACGAGCAGAATGGATTCAGAAAAACCTGGAAAGATTTAACAGGAAACTGATGCAGAGTGAAATGAGGAGAACCTGCAGATCTCTGTGCACAATAACAGCCATAATGGACAAAGATCAATGGTGAAAGACTTGACTGCTCTGATCAAGACACTGATCCAAGACAGTTCCAAAGCACTCATGCTGAAAAATGCCATCCACCTCCAGAGAGAAAATGCGGCCTAAAACCCAATTTCTATATTTGTTTAAATTTTAATTTTCTTCTGCTTTTCTTTCGCGACGTGACTAAATGGAAACATATTTTGCATGACTTCATAATCAGTCTATCTTGCTTACCATTTCAAGGAGTGGGAAGGAGGGAGAAAATTGGGAACTCAATTTTTTTTTAAATGAACATGAATAAACCTTT
>NW_025341214.1:0-1075 GCF_016433145.1 Gracilinanus agilis | reverse complement strand
GAGAGAGTTCAAGATATTAGAAGCTTGCCAAAAAGGTGAGTTCTTCTAACTTGGCATAAAAATCCCTTTTCTGCCTATGCATGCACTTGCTCCTCCTCTCATCCAAAACCTGACATTAGGAAAGAAATGCAAACCACACCTTAGCATTTGATGTAATCAGCAAGATTACCCAGGCTTTGAGGACCAGGAAAACCCACATTCTCAGTGGAAAAATTTCTTAGCACAGAAGGTTCAGGGAATTTGGGGGGGAAAATACTTGGAAACACTGTTAACTCTGAGGGCTCAAGCCCCAGTATTGTCCCACTTCATCAAGGAGTCCATCTTTTCAATGGGATTTCACACCCTGCTAAGGCTCAGTAGAGGGAGATATCATTAAATCAGAGCACTCAACTTCACAGAGTTTTCTAAACATCCTTAATTCCAGACCAATCATCATTTTTATCATTACAGAGACAAGGCCCCAAGCCTGGGTACACTCATTACCTGCGATTTACTATGAATTAAGCTATCTACAGCAGGGGTTCTATTCCAGGTATCCTAACTAACTTTCTGCAAGATTTTAGTAAATTCAAGCTCTCTGTTCCTTTTTCCAAGTCAATTTGCAAAATGGAGAAACTGAGGAATATTTCTTTATACTATAGTGTAAATATGTACTTACACTGCTAAATAAATTCACAATTTTTTTTTGCAAACTGAGCTTGGGAATGGTCATGTATAAAGTTTTGTTTTGATGAAAAACTAGCTTGGTTCATATCCCAGCCACTTTGGGCAAGTCAACAAGCCTCAGTTTCCTATTCTGTAAAATGGGGAGATGTAGCTCAAAGACTGTGATCCCATGAAAACTGAGGTGAGTTAAAAACTTGAGAGAGAAAAAAACAACCGAGTACAAGATGGACTGTGTATGGCTAGACATGTGACAAACATCTGGGAATTCAGCTGGCCTACAACCTCAAGAGGAGTGAACAGTGGGACATGACAGCCCAAAAGCCTGAGATCTTCCAGAACCAGGGAGGCACTAGTCCCACTAACCTCTACCCTGCTCAGACTCCATCTGGAGCATGGTGCTCAGGCCCAG
>NW_025341213.1:0-5321 GCF_016433145.1 Gracilinanus agilis | reverse complement strand
TATATATATATATATATAAACTTGTGGAACAATTTAGTTTAATGCTAAAAAAATCCCATTTTGAGAACGCAAATAGCTAATACTAACAAAGGGGATGTGGGAAAAGAGCTGTAAGGGGCTGATACAGGGAGGGATCTGGGCATGATATTAAAGTTCTTGGAATTGGAGTGATGGATTTCCAGGTGCAAAGGGCTAGCAGCAAGAACAAAATGGCTCTTTGGAACATATTTTTGGGTACAATAACATTTTCAGAAAAATAAGTAAATGTGAGGTAATTGGGGTCCCAGGCTTTGGAATACAATGAGGTAAATGACCTGAACGAGCAGGTGCTCATTTTATTAGATAAGAATAAAACATTTTGAAGATAACTGACAGAGATAGAGGGATTGCTGATCAGAAATTTTTTTTGTGGTACACAGAATATTCTTATGAGACTGAGGTCACCCAATTATCCCATCCCAGGAACTAAGAAAGCTGGTATGAGATGGTTTCCATGGTCACTGACCCTGCTGAGGTTATTTCTGGTCATTTTCCAGCATTGCTAACTATTTAAACCATTTTGTGTCCTTATTAATTCAGTCAGTCTCATACAACTCTAACATCTATATAGTTGGGTAACTTTAGCAAATTAATATAGTGTATTCATTTTCACACTCCCTCCTGTTGGTCAAAGGAGGTCTCAAGACCAACTGAAGACCAAGGTGGCCTGATTCATTGAAGCATAAATTGATTAACAACCTTGGTAAAATAATGAGAGTACAAGGCAAAGGGACAAGACACAAAGGTAAGTGGCAAGTATCTCCAATAACATTAAGAGAAATTGCTGGGGTAATAAACAAAAAAAGTACATTAATTCCAACAGGGAAGATAAAAAGCTCAAACTTCCATTGTCCTGAGGCTTAGAAGAGGACAACTTGTTTTTAAGAGAGTGAATATTAGAAAAACACAAATTAACATAAAAGGAGGACTTCTCATTTGATAGCATAGGTAGCCTGTATCTCATACTCCTTTGGGGCAATCACTAGGTTCATCATCCCAGCAAATAGATTTCTTGCTGGTATCCTAAGCTGGGATATTAAAATAGTGTTGAATGGTATTCTAGTATATAGTGTAATTACAAAAAAACAATGGGAGTCTGTACAGCAAAGGTGGAATTTCTTATCTTAGTTTCTGGGATAGAAACAAAAATGGAAAAATTACCAGTGAAGGTAATTTGGATTAGAATGGGCTTGCCCCGTGACAAGATAGGTCAATTATCAAAGTTGGAAAACCACAATTAGGAGTCATTTATATCCCAGGTAGAGACTTGTTTAGGAAAAATGTCAGAAATCAGAGAAGTAGTATTATTAGGCCTTATAGATATCCAGCAATTTGATAATTTTCCCGGCATTGACAACATGTTGAAAGGGTGGGGTAGGACCAATGGTACAATCCAAGAGTGTAGGGGAAACAAAAGTTGTAAAAAATAAAATAAAAAAAAAAAAAACAGAGGGAAGGCCATAGTGATTATAATTCCAGAGGGACACAGGTCCTACAAATAGGAATATAAGCCAAAGAAAGGTTAAGAAAACTTCAAAAAGTTCACCATGTATTTATAGAAAGGCAAAAGAAAAACAAAACTATTACTTATATGGTGATTAGATTTATACTCAGTCCTCATCCTGAGGTCTTTATGAGTTTTTTATATCAGATATTGACTTCTTTTGAATTTGTGAATGTTCAGGGTCAGGTCTCATATTGATTCAGATTTCCATGGCATGGGAGTTTTCTTTAAAGGTAAAACAGATGAATTCAAGAATTCGTACCTTGGAGCCTGGCCACATTCATGGTGGTTAGGAAAATCAAGAATGGGCCTTTCCACTAGGGCTCTAAGGATTTCTTACTCAAATGGTGTTTTCTATAGACTGAATACCCAGAGTTTATTTGAGGTTCTTTTGTCAGATACAAATTTGTAGGAAAAGACTCTTAAACGGTTTTAAGCAAGTCAGATAAAATCTGGGTCAGTCCTCCATATTAGAAGGATCAGTCAGGGCACTGAACCCTGGAGTCCAGGAAAATAGTAGATTAGGCCTTCCTCTTTCTATGCCCTAAAGCAGGGATGATAAACCTTTTTCTGAGTTCCAGTGCCCAGAGGGAAAATTTAAACTGTCTGTGAGCTCCTGGATTAGTGAGATTACTGGAGAGAGTTGAGGGAGAAAGTACTTGCTTTGAGGGGCTGGGGTGGGACATGCAAAAAATATCCTCAGTCACTGGGAAGGGAAGGAATGAGCAACTCCCAGAGTGCCAGCTGTGCAAACTTGCAATAGCTTCACCAATGAGGCAATAGAGTAAAAGTTTATGGAATCCACAACTTCTGTCTCTTCAGTTCATTAAGACTAGGGGAAGGAACTTTAACCGTGGTAAAGAAAACTGCTTTGTCACTTTACCCAATTGAGCATTATTATCTTATTGATTTGCTCTACCATCCTGGATTACTAGGAGTGATCCTATTGTAGTTGCTTGATCTTCAAAAACATTTTATCTAGACCAGTGGTTCCCAAACTTTTTTGGCCTACCACCCCCTTTCCAGAAAAAAAATATTACTTAGCACTCCCTGGAAATTTCCCTTTCTATGAAATTTTTGGATATGATCCTAATACAGAAATCATTAGGTAGAATGGTCTCATATTTCATAAAACTCTTTTGCCTATTGATATATTGCTGTTTGTGTGTATAGAAAGAGTTTATTCCTCCTTCTAGATTAATAAAATGTTTGTGAAACTGCTGGATGCATTTTCTCTCAATGAACCCAGGATTATTTATTGTTAAATATTCATTGTAGGTGCAAATCTAAAAAGAATCAGAAACTAAAAGGCATATACTAAGATTTCAAATATCTTAAATTTAGAGTTTTTAAAAAAACATTGTTTAACATTAAGATATCAGGAAAATATTGAAATATCATTTTCTTTTTTCTTTTTTTTTAAATCACCATAACTATTCAGAAATGACCATGCAGTACATCATCAAGTGAAAAATGAGACTTCAGTTTTCCTTTTTAAATAGGAATTTATTCTCTTTTTCTCTTTATGGTCAGTTATTCAGAAACTAACTATGCCATTGTCCTCCTACATATAACTTCATGAACAGTAGAATTCAAACTAGTAGAAAGGGCATTATGAAAGTTATTGCTGAACATTCTATGGAGCAATGTTGCAATTCCAGGCAAGTGTTGAGAAGGAAATAGGAAAATTTTTCAATTATTAATGATCACAATAAGACCAACTTCACTTAATGTACAGAGAATGACAATGAATCAGGAAAGTAACAGGATGAAAAGATCTCAGGATAACACATAATCGGCAAATTGAGTAGTGGACTGTTACCGTTTGAAAGGAAGTGAAAAACAGCAGCTCTATAAACATATAAGATCTAATAGTACTGAAAAAATTGCAAAAGAAAATGGATTGGGGGCAGCTGGGTAGCTCAGTGGAGTGAGAGTCAGGCCTAGAGACAGGAGGTCCTAGGTTCAAACCTGGCCTCAGTCACTTCCCAGCTGTGTGACCCTGGGCAAGTCACTTGACCCCCATTGCCCACCCTGACCACTCTTCCACCTATGAGACAATACACCAAAATACAAGGGTTTAAAAAAAAAAGAAAGAAAATGGATTGTAGAAAAGTACTTACTATGACTGGAAAGATGCAAAAATAGTCTATATACATATCAACTGAAAGTTCAATATTTTCCTTATGAAGTTAGTGACACAAAAATAAAGGTTCATTGGATTTTTCAGTCTAGAAATATGTGGTATTTTCATTTGCAAAATTTCATTCTTGTTTTCTAAGAACAATAACCCAATCAAAATAAATCAAACTACTACTTTTACTTCTTAAGCTACATACACTTCATCCATTTCTTGGTCTGTCTTTTGTCCTTTTAGAGTAAGATCCCATTGAAAATTGAAAACCATCCCAGTTTAAATGCATTTGATCCTTTATATAAAATTATTTTCTACTTTTCTTCCCTTCTTTCTATTTTTTGCTTTCCTCTCTTCTTCCTTCTTCCTTGCCTCCCTCCCTTCTTTTCTTCCTTCCTTATTACCACATTATTTTTGTGGAAATAGTAGTGAAAACATTTTTGCATACTCTCCCCATAATTGAAGAATTATGAAGTAGCTATTTTTTCAATTTTTAAAATGATTTTATCTATTTATTTTATTTTTGAAACTAGGTGCAACTTTTCAAGACAAAAAATATGACTTAAGTTTCAGTAGAGTTTGTGTGGGAGAGGATGGTGAGATTATAAAGATTATAAAAATAGAAGAGATTCTGTAGTTTCATCTTTCAAAGAATTTTTAATGATCTTCATGTATGGATAATAGATACATTGTAGGAAAACTGCCTTATAATATTTTATTTTACCAAGCCAAATCTCTCTCTCTCTTTCTCCTCATATATGTTCACATATATACATATGTACATATACATATTATTTATGCATGAATGCAGATACATAGATAGATATATAACAATCAACCCAAAGAGATTTTGTATTCTCTTTATCTTTCAGTCAACTTTGAAGGGTGAAGATATTTTCCGTTGTTATTTATTTCAGAATATACTGGAGGCAGCTAGATGGTTCAGTGGATAGAGGAGCTGGCCTAGAAATGGGAAGTCCTAAATTCAAATCTGATCCCACATACTTCCTAGCTGTGCCCTCCTTGGTGAGTCACTTAACCTCCATTACTTTGCCCTTACTGCTCTTCTGCCTTAGAACAAATACATAGTATTTATTTATTTATTTTTTAGACATTTATTAATAATCATTTTTAACATGGTTACCTGATTCATGCTCCTATTTTCCCCTTCACCCCCTGCACTCCCCCCACCCATGGCCGACGCACATTTCCACTGGTTTTGTCATGTGTCCTTGATCAAGACCAATTTCCAAATTGTTGGTAGTTGCATTGGTGTGGTAATTTCAAGTCCACATCCCCAATCATGTCCACCCCAACCCATACATTCAAGCAGTTGCTTTTCTTATGTGTTTCCTCTCCTGCAGTCCCTCTGAATGTGGGTAGCATCTTTACCATAAATCCCTCAGAGCTGTCCTGGATCATTGCATTGTTGCTGGTACAGAAGCCCATTACATTTGATTTTACCACAGTATATCAGTCTCCGTGTACAACGTTCTTCTGGCTCTGCTTCTTTTGCTCTGCATCAGTTCCCAGAGGTCTCTCCAGTTCACCTGGAACTTCTCCAGTTTGTTATTCCTTTTAGCACAATAGTATTCCCTCACCCGCATATACCACAGTTTGTTCAGCCATTCCCCAATTGAAGGA
>NW_025341212.1:0-8620 GCF_016433145.1 Gracilinanus agilis | reverse complement strand
CCTTCCTTCCTTCCTTCCTTCCTTCCTTCCTTCCTTCCTTCTTTCCTTCCTTTCTCCTCTTCTGGTTCCCTCCTTCCTTCTTATGCCCCAGCCTTATTTTGGAGTCATCTAACTGGCTTTCCAGAGTCTACTGTTAAATAATCAGAGCATTTGAACTTCATGAATAAATCAGTATTATTACAAATTAGACCTTTCTTCACAGTTTTGTTGACTATCTAGACTTATGAAAAATGCTCTAAACCATTATCAATTAGAGAAATGGAAATTAAAAACAACTCTGAGATACAATCTCACCTATAAGATGGAATAAAATGATAAAAAGGCAAAACAACAAATTTTGTAGGGGGTATGAAAAATATGGACACTTGTACATTATTGGTGGAATTGTGAACTGACCCAACAACTCTGAAAAGCAAACTGGAATTATATTCAGAGTTATAAAACTGTGTATACCTTTTGACACAGTGGTACTACTATTTGGTTTATTTTCTAAGATCAAGGAAAAAGGAAATAAAATTACATATTCTAAAATATTTATAGTAGCTTTTTTGTGGTGGAAAAAACTGGAAACTGTCAGGATGTCTATCAGTTGGGGAATGGATAAATGAATGGTGGTATATGATTATAATGGAATATTATTATGCCATAATAAATGATGAACTAGATGATCACAAAAAAAAAACCTGGAAAGATTTATATGAAGTGATTCAACGTGAAGTTAACAGAACTAGGAAAATTTGTATATAGTAACAATAGTAAAGTATGATGATCAACAGTGAATGACTTAACTGCTATCAACAGGGCAAGAATACAGGACAACTCCAAGGTTTTCATGATAAAAGAGAGTATCCACTGCCATAGAAGGAATAGATGGGGTCTGAATGCAGTTACCATTCTTCACTTTATTTCCTCCATGAATTTTTCTCTAGTGTAAGCAATATGTGTCTTGTTTCACAACATGATAAACAGGAAGATATATGTTATATCATGTTATATCAATCTCTATCATATTAACTGCCTTGTAGGGATGAGGAGGCAGAAAAAAGAATGAGACATATTTTTAGACATAACTAATATGAGAATTTGTTTCTCTTGAATAAGCATATTTAATTTAATTATATATTTACAGCAAACCATATATAAGATTATTGTTATGTTACATATTATATTATGTTAGATATTTTTAAATGGTAACCCTCCAAAATTATGTGTATTATCCCCCTCCTCTTTAGAACCTGGTTTAAAATATTTACTAGGACATTCCTGTATTTCCCTATAAGCTTTGATTAAACTCAGTAAGAGTGTAATGGAAGACTCAGGGAGTCAAGGTCATCATGAAACTGTAGAGTTTCTGGGTATAGAATAAAAATAACAACAATAATTATTGGAATTTATATGGAGCTATAATGTTTACGAAGTACTTTACAGTTATCTCATTTGACCCTCAGAAAAGCTGTGCTCATTGATTTGATCCTCCTGCTGATCATCAAGTAAATTTTTGACATTCTGTTGACTTGTATTTGTTGCTCCTCCTTAGGCAACTTGGTGACCCCTGGCTCGTGTGAGAGTTATCATGTTGGTGCCATACTTAGTGTGGACATATGCTTAGCTTTTACCCTACTGTAGATCAGAATTCCCTACCTTAAGCAACTCAGCGGCCTCAGTTTGTTTGCCATCAGGAATTATGAAAATATTTTCACATCTAGACACCAATGATTTCTTCATTGCTAAATCCAATGGTCATTTCTCATTCATTTTCTGTGATCTCTCTGTCATATTTTAACACTGTTGACTATCCTCTCTATGTAGATAATTTCTCCTCTCTGAGGATTTTCTGAAAAAATTCCCTCCTACCTTTCCAACTACTTTTTCCTAGTTTCTTTTCCTGGATCATCGATATTCTACTGCTTATCAGAGTGAGAAACCCAAGACTCTAACCTGGACTCTTCTCTCTTTTTTCTCTACAGTCTCTCACTTGGTGACCTCTTTATCATCCATTGACTCAATTGTCTTTATTTATGTAGATTACGCCCAAATCTTTATGTCTAGCCTTGGTCTTTCCCTAATGTTTCAATCTTATGTCATCAATTATCTTTTGAGCATTTTAAACTAATTATACTATAGATATCTCAAATGTGACATTTTCAAAACAGAACTCTTCATCCCCCAATCATTTCTCTCTGCTAAACCTCCCCATTTCTGTTTTGAAGACTTTCATTATTTGTAGTCACCTATGTTCAAAAACTGGGTGTTATTCTTGACTCAACTTTTGCTCACAACACCTATCTAATAAATTACCAAATCTCATTGATTCTACCTCCCTATCATCTCTCAGTTCAAAATACTTTTCCACTTACAGCCACCACTGGAGTTCAAACTTTCAACATCTCTTTTTCTATTCTTTCTATAGCTTTCTATTTTGGTCGCTCTGCTTCAAGTCTCTCCTTGAGAGAGGAGCTAACTCTCTCTGTCTCTGTCTGTCCCTCTCTCTATCTCTCCTTCATGTTTCTGTGCAAATTTTTAAAATTTAATTTTTTTATATCCCCAAGGCGAAATACAATGCCTGGAACATAGTAGGTACTTAAATTCCTGTGGATGTGACTTAACTCCATTTTATCCTCCACATGTCCACCAAATTGATTTTTCTAAATGAAAGGTAGAGCTATGTTACTCTTCTGCTCAAGAAACACCAGCATCTCCTTATTGCTCTTAGGATGAAATACAAACTCTAGTTGGACATTTAATGCCATCCACAATCTGTCTCTGGGTTACCTTTGCCAGATTTATTAGATATTGTTCCCTTTATATATATCCAACTGAACAATCAAACTTGCTTTCTTGCTATTCTTTATAAGTTACAGTCCATCTGTTATCTCTAAGTTATTACATAGATCATCCTTTATGCCTTAAATCTACCCTGTCCTCACCTCTGCCTCTCAGAATTTCTGGCATCCTTCAAAGTGTGTGTGTGTGTGTGTGTGTGTGTGTGTGTGTGTGTACATAGATCTATATGTGTCTACCCACACATGTGTAATCTATGTATATATAGATATCTATGTAGATATAGATATTTGTCTATTTAGACTACTGGTTTCCTCCAATAGAATGAATATTCCATGAGGAATTTTTCATTTTTGCTTTTGTAACCTCAGTACCCAGCACAGTGCTTGAAAAATAATGTACTTAATAATGGCTCAGTGGATAGAGCACGAGACCTGGATCCAAGAAAACTCATCTTTGAGTGCAAATTTTGCTTCAGCCATCTACTATCTGTGTGACCCTGAGCTAGTCACTTAATCCTGTTTGCCTCAGATTCCTCATCTATAAAATAATCTGGACAAGAAAGTGGTAAATTACTGATGTGACTTTCCCACAAAAACCCCAGATTAGGTTGTGAAGAGTTGGACACAACTGAAAATGACTGAATGATAAAAAAAAATAAATGATTACTTATTGACTTTTAAAATCTTATAGTCTCTTTTGTTTTCATTTTTGTTTCCTCTTGAATAATCTCTTGATGCATAGAAAATTTTTATCCAGTCTTTAAGTTACATTCTCATTTTTCTTTATTTTTGATTCATAGTTTTTATTTGGGAACTCTTGGGGTTTGTTTTCTTATCTGTTCTACCATTCTCTTTTGTTTTATTTGCTTATTTCATCTATTCATATTTAAGCCTATGATTGTCAATGTTGTAGTTTTCTCCATTTTTTGGAAGTCATCTTGATCCTTTTCCTTTTTAAAATCAACTTTGTCCTTGCCATTAGCTTTGTTTACATAATTTCAATGTTATTTTAATTTCTACAGATTCTTGATACCTTTTTATAATTTTTCTACCATATCCCAAATTTCTAAAAGTTCATGTCATTTTCTTGCCTTCTCTTCATTTGGTCCTTCCCTCTCTTTGCTCAGAAAACTTCATGAGTCAATACCAAAATCCAGTCTTAGTTTATGTAGCATTCGTATATGATGCCTTTTTCTAAAACATTTTTATTTTACCAATTACATGTAATAACAATTTTTCAAATACATTTTCCAAAGTTATTCTATCCAAATTTTGTCCCTCCCTCCTTTTCCTTCCCCTTTCCTGGAGCTAGCAACTGAATTTTATATGGGTTACATATGTATTATCACGCAAAACATATTTCCATATTGTTCATTTTTGTAAGGGAAAACTCATAGAAAACAAAAATAAATATCCAAATAAATTAAAGTGAAAATTGCATGCTTTAATTTCCTTTCTTACTCCACCAGTTCTTTCTCTGGAGCATTATTTGTCACAAATCCCTCAGAATTGTCCTGGACCATTGTATCACTAAGAGTAGGTAAGTCTTTCACAGTTTATCATTACATAATATTGCTATTACTATGTTCAATGTTCTCCTAGTTTTGCTTATTTCACTCTGCATCAGTTCATGTAGATCTTTCCATTTCTTTCTGCAATCATCCTGTTCATCATTTCTTACAGCACAATAGTATTCCATCACCATCATATACAAAAATTTGTTCAGGCATTCCATAATTGTTGGACTTACGCATAATTTCCAATTCTTTGTACCACAAAAAGAACTGTTATTAATTTTTTTTAATTTTTATTTTTTAGAAAAATTTTTCCATTGTTATATGATTTATGTTCTTACTCTCTCTCCCCCCACATTCCCAAAACCCATAGCCAATGCATATTTCCACTGGTTTCTTCATGTGTCATCAATCAAGACCTATTTGTATATTATTGATAATTGTTCTAGGGTGGTCATTAAGAGTCTACATCCCAAATCATGTTGATATCAACCCATTTGTTCAACCAGTTGTTTTTCTTCTGTGTTTGCACTCCTGTAGTTCTTCCTCTGAATGTGGGTAGCATTCTTTTCCATAAATCCCTCAGAATTGTACTGGGTCATTGCATTGCTGCTAGTACAGAAGTCCATTACTTTCTATTTTATCACAGTGTGTCAGTCTCTGTTTCTGATCTTTTCACTCTGCATCAATTCCTGGAGGTCATTCTAGTTCACATGGAATTCCTCCAGTTTATTATTCCTTTGAGCACAGTAGTATTCCATCACCAGCAGATACCACAATTTGTTCAGCTATTCCCCAATTGACAGGCATACCCTCGTTTTCCAGTTTTTTGCCACCACAAAGAGCACAGCTATAAATATTTTGATACATATATTTTTCCTTATGATCTCTCTCAGGTACAAAGCCAGCAATGGTATGGCTGAATCAAAGGGCAGGCAGTCTTTCAGTGCTCTTTGGGCAGAGTTCCAAATTGCCATCTAGAATGGTTGGATCAATTCACAATTCCACCAGCAGTGCATTAATGTCCCAATTTTGCCACATCCTCTCCAACATTCATTACTCTCCCCTGCTGTCATTTTAGCCAGTCTGCTGGGTGTTAGGTGATACCTGAGTTGTTTTGATTTGCATTTCTCTAATTATTAGAGATTTAGAACACTTTCTTATGTGCTTATTGGTAGTTTTGATTTCTTTATCTGAGAATTGCCAATTCATTTTCCTTGTCCATTTATGGATTGGAGAATGGCTTGATTTTTTGTACAATTGATTTAGCTCCTTATGTATTTGAGTAATTGGACCTTTGTCAGAGATTTTTGTTAAAAAGATTTTTTCCCAGTTTGTTGTTTCCCTTCTGATTTTAGTTGCATTGTTTTCATTTATACAGAAAAAATTTAATTTAATGTGATTGAAATTATTTATTTTACATTTTTTAATTTTTTCTAACTCTTGTTTGGTTTTAAAATCTTTCCTTTCCCAGAGATCCAACAAGTATACTATTCTGTGTTCACCTAATTTTCTTATAGTTTCCTTCTTTGTATTCAAGTCATTCACCCACTCTGAATTTATCTTGGTGTAGGGTGTGAGATGTTGATCTAAACCTAATTCTCCCATACTGTTTTCCAATTTTCCCAGCAGTTTTTGTCAAATAGTGGATTTTTGTCCTAAAAGTTGGGCTCTTTGGGTTCATCATACACTGTTTTGCTGATATCACTTACCCCAAGTCTATTCCACTATTCCTCCCTTCTGTCTCTTAGCCAGTGCCATAATGTTTTGATGACCACTGCTTTATAGTGTAGTTTAATATCTGGGACTGCTGGGCTACCTTCCTTCACATTTTTTTTTCATTATTTCCCTTGATATTCTTGATGTTTGGTTCTTCCAAATGAACTTTGTTATAGTTTTTTTTTCAAATTCAGTAAAAAAGTTTCTTGGTAGTTCGAAAGGTATGACACTCAATGGGTAAATTAATTTGGGTACAATGGTCATTTTTATTATGTTAGCTCATCCTACCCATGAGCAATCAATGCTTTTCCGATTGTTTAGATCTAGTTTTAATTGTTTGGAAAGTGTTTTGTAGTTGTATTCTTATAATTGCTGTGTTTGGTTTGGTAGATAGATTCCTAATTATTTTATATTGTCTAAGGTGATTTTAAATGGTGTTTTTCTTTCTACCTCTTGCTGCTGTGATGTGTTGAAGATATATGGAAATGCTGATGATTTATATGCATTTCTATTGTATCCTGCAACTTTACTAAAGTTGTTGATTATTTCTACTAGCTTTTTAGTTGATTCTCTAGCATATCATCTGCAAAGAGTGATATCTTAGTCTCCTCATTGCCTATT
The DNA here is from genome assembly GCF_016433145.1 of Gracilinanus agilis. NCBI lineage: Eukaryota > Metazoa > Chordata > Mammalia > Didelphimorphia > Didelphidae > Gracilinanus > Gracilinanus agilis. The sequence goes on along the minus strand of NW_025341212.1, from coordinate 1,983 downwards.
TTAATACCTTCATTTTCTTTTTCTTCTCTAATTGCTACTGCTAGTGTTTTAGTACAATGTTAAATAAAAGAGGTGATAATGGACATCCTTGTTCTACTCCTGATCTTATTGGGAAGGCTTCTAATTTATCCCCATTGCATATGATGCTTGTTGATGGCTTTAGATATATACTATTTATTATTTTTAGGAAAGGACATTCTATTCCTATACTTTCTAGTGTTTTTAGTAGGAATGGGTGCTATATTTTGTTAAAGGTTTTTTCAGCATCTATTGAGATAATCATATGATTTTTTTGTTAGCTTGTTGATATGGTCAATTATGTGAATGGTTTTCCTAATGTCGAACCATCCTTACATTCCTGGTATAAATCCCACTTGATCATGATGGATAAACTCTTGATCACTTACTGGAGTCCTTTTGCTAGTATTTTATTTTAGATTTTTGTGTCTATGTTCATTAGGGAGATTGGTCTGTAGTTTTCTTTCTCTGTTTTTGGTCTGCCTGCATTTGGAATCAATACCATATTTGTGTCATAAAAGGAATCTGATAGGATTCCTTCTTTGGTAATCCTGTCAAATAATTTGTATAGTATTGGGATTAGTTGTTCTTTGAATGTTTGATAGAATTCACTTGTGAATCCATCAGGCCCTGGTGATTTTTTCTAAGGAGTTCTTTGATGGCTTGTTCAATTTCTTTTTCTGATATTGGATTATTTAAGTATTCTTTTTCTTCTGCTGTTAATCTAGGCAATTTGTAATTTTGTAAATATTCATCCATATCACCTAGATTGCTATATTTATTGCCATATAATTGTGCAAAATAGTTTTTAATGATTGTCTTAATTTCCTCTTCATTAGAGGTAAAGTCTCCCTTTTCATTTCTGATACTGTTAATTTGGTTTTCTTCTTTCCTTTTTTTTTTTCAACCCTTAACTTCTGTGTATTGGCTCATAGGTGGAAGAGTGGTAAGAGTGGGCAATGGGGGTCAAGTGACTTGCCCAGGGCCACACAGCTGGGAAGTGTCTAAAGTCAGATTTGAACCTAGGACCTCCCATCTCTAGGCCTGACTCTCAAACCACTAAGCTACCCAGCTGTCCCCTCTTTTTTCCTTTTTTTATTAGATTTGCCAGTACTTTGTCTATTTTATCTGTTTTTTTTCGAAATACCAACTTCTAGTCTTACTTATCAATTCAATAGTTCTTTTACTTTTGATTTTATTAATTTCTCCTTTAATTTTTAGTACTTCTAATTGAGTTTTCATATGGGAATTTTAATTTGTTCATTTTTTTACTTTTTTAAGTTGGACGCCCAATTCATTAACCTCTGCCCTCCCTAATTTGTTAATATACGCACTCAGTGATATACATTTTCCCCTTAGAACTGCTTTGGCTGCATCCCATTGGTTTTGGTACGAAGTCTCATCATTGTCATTGTCTTCAATGAAATTATTAATTGTTTCTATGATTTGCTCTTTCTCTAACTTATTTTGGAGAATCATATTATTTAATTTCCAATTAGTTTTTGGTTTGCCTCTCCATGTGTTCTGACTAATAACTATTTTTATTGCATTATGATCTGATAAGGTTGCATTTATTATTTCTGCTTTTTTGCATTTGTTTGCCATATTTCTATGCCCTAGTACATGGTAAACCTTATGGAATGTTCCATGTGCTGCTGAAAAGAAGATGTATTCCTTTTTGTCCCTATTTATTTTTCTCTATATATCTATTAACTCTAATTTTATAGGATTTCATCATTCACCTCTCTTACCTCTTTCTTATTTTTTTTTGTTTGATTTATCTAGATCTGATAGTGGAAAGTTCAGTTCTCCTACTAGTATAGTTTTGCTACCTATTTCTATAATATATATATAGATAGATAGATAGATATAGATATAGATATAGATAAATATTATCTATTTTTTAGAAGTAGGTCCTTTCCCTTTTTTTGGATCTCTCTGTGATACATAGAGTGTTATTATATA
>NW_025341211.1:0-8225 GCF_016433145.1 Gracilinanus agilis | reverse complement strand
CCTTCCTTCCTTCCTTCCTTTCTTTCCTTGTTTTTGAAGCAATGTTAACAAAAGTCAACTAAAATAAGCACTCCCATCTACATTGTAGAATGGAAGAAGATAAGAAATGAAACTACAGATCTCTCTAATGTAGAGTTTGCTTTGCTTTTTAAATATAGAATGAATTAAACCAGCAGCTTCCAAGCTTTCCTGCTGGTCTGTGATTCTTTTGGACCTTCCTTCTGTTCTCTCCTGTGCCTTTTAAAAAATCTTATTTATTATGTTTTTTTTAAAAGATCAAGTTGCAGGAAACAAATACAAGAGATTTTACGTAGATGAGAGTAGAAGCTTAATGGAACTAATTCATGCTAGAGCTGTGGTTCACACCTCTGTATGTGAATTTTATTAAAGTATGAGATTGGTCTTTTGATACCACATCATTACAAGGAATCATTGCATCAAAAATAAAAACCTTGGTAAAATTTAAAAGACTGGCCTTTAAAAAAATTTGGATATGTCTGATGGTCTTGGATTTTGCAGCTCTTTGTGCAAAAAGATGAAGAAACACTAGATCAAAGAGGAAATGAAAACTTGTCCAATTCTCTCTTAATGGTCCTGATCAACACCTCTCATTCCCACACTGCTGACTATGGACACGTCTTAGGTGGAGGCATGTTAATATTCTGTACACTTAACAATGCTTTATTAGTCTTTCTTTCTCTCTGTCTGTGTCTCAGTGCCTCTGTGTCTCTGTGTCTCTCTCTGTCTCTCTGTCTCCCTGTCTCTCTCTCTCTCTCTGTCTGTCTCTGTCTCTCTGTCTCTCTGTCTCTTTCTCTCTGTCTGTGTCTCTCTGACTCTCTGTCTCTTTCTCTTTCTTTTTTTTTTTTTGGCATCCCAGTCACTAGCTCCTTTCTTCCTCTCACAATTCCATTGGGAAAAAATAAAAACAGAACTTTGTAGCAAATATGTATAGTCAACCAAAACAAATCCTCACATTACCTGCCCCCTTCCTGTCCCCGTGCCCCAGTCTTCTATTTAGGTCTCTTCAAAGTCTATTTGCACTGCCTGTCTCAAAAGGGAGGTATTTCAAAAGGTAAGACAAAGTATTTGGAAAACCTTAAAGCACTAAGGAAATGAGTGCTGTGATGGTTAAGAGGGAGGAGAGGGGGCCGTCATTGGATTTTGATGCCCGTTTGAGTTCCTGTAGGTTATGTGCTACAGTATGAGTCCAGCTGAAGGTCAATTTCTGTTTTGCCTCTTTTTATTTTTTATACCATTACCCAATGGGCCCCTTTCAGAGAAGACACAGAGTTGATCTCATTTATCTGAGCCCAGGTTTCAAGGCTCATCGAAGGACAGCCAGTGGTAAACTGGGTGATAGAGACTTTTTTTGTAGTTTGGCAGCCTCAAGGATGGGAAACTGATTTCTGTACGAGGCCCATATATCATGAGAGGAAATGAATGGGGGAAGGATGGAATATAGATATCACTCCTGGGACAACACCTCTCACATGTGGCGCCCTTGAGGATAGCTAGTCCAGGTTTCAGGTACTTTTTATGGCTCCCAGAGCACTTAAAACCACTGCTCATGAACTCCTTCCAAGTTGTTGACTTTTTCCTCTAGTCAGTGACTGGGCACAGTGAGGTCACAACAAAGGCATTGAATAAATGGCCTACTTAAAAATCTTGTAATGCAACATTGTCCCCATAAACCTGGCTCACGAGGTCCCACAAATACACACACCATCAATACTTGGGAGGCTGGGCATATGTAGGGCTCCTGCATGAAAGATTCACACATAGGGAACATATGTGTTTAGGGTTTATTTTATTTTATTATTTTATTTTTATTTATTTTTGACCATCACATATGTGCTTAGGGTACACATGTAGAGGGGTAACTCAGGCTTCTGACATTATTGTGCCACCTATGCCTTCTGGCGTAATGGCACTGCTCTGACCGGGCATGCTCCCTATTGGGTATGGTATCAACTGGGTCCATTGCTCTGCTGTTACTATGAGTTTGGAGACAGCTAGGCATATTATTTTGATGGTGACCTTATGGCGACTGCTCTATGTGGCCATCTCTGATGGCTGTTGCTCCCTGCTCTCAGCTTCAAGGCTTTATGCCTTTAAGCCCCACCCCCCTCAGCCATCCCAGTTCAAGTTTGCTTGTTTATAATGGCTAGAATCTCTCTTTCTCTGATTAAAAAAAGTGGACGGATCTCTATTTTTTTAATTAAAATTTATTTTTTTAAATGAGTTAAAATCTGTCTTTTCTTTCTCTTGCCTCCCCCACATTTTGGGAAAAAAAGAAAAACAAAATTTTGTGACAAATGTACATAATTAAGCAAAACAAATTTCAACATTGGCCATGCCCAAAAAATGTCTCTTGAGTCCGTCACCTGTCTCTCAGATTGCAGATAGCATGTTTTATGACCAGGCATCTAGAATCATGGTTGGATATTATGTGGCTCAGAGTTTTCAAATCTTTTAAAGTTGCCCATCTTCACAATGCTGTTGCTATAGTAGAAATTGTTCTCTTGATTCTGCTTACACCACTTTGCATCGATTCATACAAGTCTTCCCAGGTTTCTCTGAAACCTGAATTTCTTATGACATAAAATCTGTTCCTCTAATTGATGGACATCCCTTTAGTTTCTGGTTCTTTGCCACCTCAAAAAGCCTGTTATAAATCTTTTTGCCCACATGAGCCTTTTTCCTCTTTCTTTGATCTCCTTGGTGGATAGGCCCAGGAATAATATTACAGGGGTCCAAGAGTATGTACAATTCAGTAACTTTTGGGGCACAGTTCCAAATTGCTTTCTAGAATGTGACCCAGTCACAGTTTCACGAAGAGTGTATATTAATGTGTCTGTTTTCCCTATTGCTCCCCCCAACATTTGTCATTTTCCATTCTTTTTGTCATCTTAGCCAGTACGATGGGTGTGAGGTGGGAACGCAGAGTTGCTTTAATTTGCTCTTCTCTAATTAGTGATTTGGAACATAATGACAGCTCTTTAGGCAGAGTTACCACACCCAGCTAATGAGAGTCAGGCAGAGGGCTCCCGAGCTAACATTAAGTTTTTCTTTTCATCATCATTGCCTGAGCTGAGATCTCACCCGCTCCCACCCCCTTCCAGACAATTATCTCACTTAGGGTTAGACATTCCCAAGCTCCTCTCTGGCTTAGCACACAAATTAATTTGAACCAGAATAAAAAGACACACAGAATATATTCAAAACATATACAAAATGAAGACAAGGAGGGAGAATACTAGCAGCTGGCAGGGTGGGGAGATCAGGAAAGATTTTCTGTAAGAAGGGGGCACTTAAGCTGAATTTCGAAGGAAAACAAAATTATAAAATTGGAAGAGGTGAAGAGGGAGGATGTTTCAGGCATGGGGACAGTCAGTGTAAAAGCATGAAGATGGGAGCTAGAGCATCACGTGTAAGAAATAGCGAGTGGGCTAGTATGGTTAGACCACAGAGTCTGTGGAGGGGGCTCATGGGAGTTTAGGGAGACGGAAAAGGTAGGAAGACGCCAGTTGTAAAGTGGTTTGAACTCACATCTTGAGTATATGCCATGTTTCTTGTGATAAAAGATGAAAAGCCAAGAGCCAAGATCATTCACAAACTGGATCATTTGCTCTTTGATTCTAAAGAGTTGGTTGTATTATTGTGGCTCCTGGGTCAGAGCGCATATAGATAACCTTTTCTATGAGGATGAATGTATGACTTCCATCTTGACTTGAGGGCCTTCTTGTGCCCTGATGGCTAGTTAAGACCCCCAAAGGCAACTGTTAGCTTGATTCTGAGTCATGAGAAGCATAAATAGCTCAACTGTGGGTACAGGTAAGCATTCCTGGTTAAGAAGTCTCCCTTCCTCAGGATTTCAACAACTACTTTTTTGTGTAGACACTCTACTCTGCCCAGAGCTTTGCTCCCCTTTGGTGAGATTCCTTCCTCATTCCTTCATGAAAGCGATATAGGTATACATCTGTAGTTTTGTGTTTGCTTTGGAATAATTCCCCAAAGTGCTGAAAGGAATAGATCCTAGATGGCTTGGCCAAGGCTCTACAGGTCTAAGCTGTACAACAGACGACAAGTCCAAGGTCAAGGCTCTGGCTGGTTAAAAGGTTAGATCTTGGAGTGAACATCTAGGAACAAGAAATGGATGTAGTGCCCTAGAAGGAAGGAGAAACAGAAAGAGACAGATAATTAGACCGGGTTGTCCCTGTCCAGGAAGGCATGGGTCTGAGAGATGTGTCTCTGGGAAACTGAGTGTGGGAAGATGGGGTGCCTCCAGCAGCCATGTGTCACTCTTCCTGGCACTGCATTGTGTCCTTGGGGAACATCACTGAATTGGAATGGCATTGAGGATATCTGTGTACATTGGGCTGTACATGTATATTTGTACAAATATACACTAAGGGAGGTAGGGGGGCTGAGCCTGCTTAAGTCAACCTTAGATCACCCAAGGCCTATGAACTAGGCTCTCATTGTCCCAAGCTTTCCATGTGAGAAGCAGTCTGACGCGCTGGAAAGCATATTACATTTGGCTTCTGGATGCCTGGTTTGAGTCCTGGTCTGACATAAGCGAGCAAAGCCAAGTCATGTCTCTGAGCTTGATTTTCCCCATCAAATGGAGAGAAAAGCACTTAACTCACAGGATTGTTGCAGATCATTGATTTTAAGGATTTTGCAAACCTTAAGGGGCTACAAGTCATCATAGAGACCTTGAAGGCCCTTTCATTTGACAGAGGAGGAAACTGAGGCCCACAGAGTTGAAGTAGTGACTTGCCCAAGGTCATAGTGACAAAAAATGAAAGAGCTGCTATCGATATCAGCAGGAAAATGGAATGACCAGATGCAGCTGCAGGATGAGAGCTTCCCCAAGTCACATCCTCTCCCTGAGTCTCGGCATACTCTTCAGAAAAATAGAAAAAATAATGTTTTTACTCTTTGTGAGGAGAGCCGTTCCTGGTTTCGTGATGATTTCACTTTTGATTTTTTTTTCAGTCAAGATTTTTCTTCCAGGTGATTACAGGAAGAAATAGTCGGGAGGCAAAAAAAAAAAAGTAAATAAAAATGGCATTCTTATAAGGAGACGTAAATAGCAATGGCCGCTATCTCTAATGGGGCTCGTCTTTGCACTGTATACATTTCTGATAGCGTGGTATTCGTTCCCCACACTGTGGCATTAGTGAGGAAATTGGGATCAGGTAAATAACACCAGGAAGTAATGACTGTTGACACTCCTACTAGTAATCTGTTTTCCTGGAACAAACCATAAATGTATTCAGTTTGAAATTAATACACTATTTTAAATTTTCTCCATAAAAATGACTTATGAGATTAAATCCATTAGTTTAATGGGATATCACAATCATTATCCAGGACTTGTTTATATTGCAATCAGTAGAATGGGATGTTGTCTCGGAATAAGGAAATGAATGTGAATGCCAAAGATTTTCCCCTTATTTAATTTTAATAACTGTAAATCATTATATGCAACATGGATTTTTCATTTTTATGCCCGGTTATACACACATAAAGCCTGGTAGAGGAAGTAGAAGAGAGCAAGGATCACGGGATTCTATAGCCCGAGGCTGCCTGGCCCAACCTCTTTATTTTACAGAAGGGGAAACTGAGGGTCATAGAGATTACAGCTAATCTGTCACCAGATCCTGTTGATTCTATCCCTCCTAACATCTCTGACAGTGCCAGCCCCCTCGTGCAGGCCCTTAACATATCCAGCCATGGCTTGGTCTCCCGGCCCAACGTTCCCAGTCTTCCCATTCTGGAGCCTTGCCACTAAGCTTATCTCCCACCTGCCCTGGATACGTCTTGTTTGTTCAGTCGTTTGCCTATGGTGCCCCCTTTGGATCATGAGCTCTGTCAGAGCAGGGACAGTCTTGTTTTCCTTTGTATCCTCAGCTCTGGGCAAAATGTCTAACATGCAGTAGGTGCTTAATATTTACTGATTCTCTCCACTCCAGGCCGTCCTCTACTCAGCTATAAAATTGATCTTTCTAAAGTGCAAGACTGGTCAGTCACGTCACTGCCTCCGCCTCCCAATTCAAGTGAACTTCTGTGGCTCCCCATTACCTCTGGAATCACGTATAAAATCCTCTGTTTGGCATTCAAAGGCCTTCATGACCTGGCTGCTTTCTATCTTTCTAGGGTTCTTACTTACCCTGATGTACTCTGGGATCTAGTGTCACTGGTCTCCTCACTCTCCCTCCTCGGCTTTGTGACTCGGCTTCCCTGGCTTCCTTCAAGTCCCTCTAAAGTCTCACCTTCAACAGGAAGCCTGGCCCAATCCCTGTTGGTCTTAGTACATTCCCTTTGTTGATTCCTCCAGTTGTGTCCTGGCTATGGATACTTACTAGCATAACAGAATAAGAGACAGTCTCTGAACCTCATTTTCCTTCTCTCTAAAATGGGAATAATGTTCCTCAAATCACCCGCCTTATACCCTATAGATCCCTGATGCTTTCTTGTCATTTCCTTGAATCTCATGGAGGTGGGAATTGATAGTACATGAGTCATTATTGGCCATGAATGTTTTAGCAGGACTGGTTCATCACACAGACTTGTGGGAATGGGGATGAAGGGTGAGTCTGGGAGCCTGGGACCCAATTTAAGACCAGAGGAATGGCATGAGGATTACAGGCTCTTGCAGGGAAGAGAAGGATAGAAAGAGAAGACAATAGAGGAGTAGGCCAGGGGACAAACTTTAGCTACTGCACAGTTTTGTCCTAGTATCAATTCTAAGACAGAAGAGCAAGGGTTAATCAATGATGGTTAAGTGACTTGCCCAGGGTCACACAGCTAGGAAGCAGCTGAGGCCAGATTTGGACCCAGGTCCTCCCAACTCCAGGCCTGGCACTCTCTCCACTGTGCTATCTCACTGCCCCTCATTCGCTTTACCAGAGGATGTTCCTTAGTTCTGAGAGATAGCGTAGTATGGTGCATTGGGAACTGGTTTTGGAGTCAGGAAGGCTGGAGTTCAAATGTCATTCGTGACACATTTTGACTACATGGCCCAGTGCCCCATGGTCTAAGTCAGTGGTTCCCAAACTTTTTTGGCCTGCCACTCCCTTTCCAGAAAAAATAGTACTTAGCCCCCTGGAAATTAATTTTTAAAAAATTTTAATAGCAATTAATAGGAAAGATAAATGCACCTGTGGCCATCACCACCCTCCTGAATCGCTGCAGCACCCACCAGGGGGCGGTGGCACCCACTTTGGGAATCACTGCTCTAAGTGCTTGAAGACTCAAAGATCAAGAATGGGCCCTGCCATGCAGGAGTACAAGGGTTTTCCTCACTGGGAGTTCTCTAAGCTCATGAAATCCTGGATCTGTACAAAATCCAGAGCTCTCAACCCCCTGGACCAGTGTTTGTCGGTCTCATCAATACATTTCAGACCCATGATGCTCCTTCTTGGCTAGAGGAGTCTGGGAAACCCTGCTCTTTGGAAATGTCCAATTGTTCCTTGGCAAATGAGATGCCTCTCTGGGTCTTCTAGAAGGGACCAGATGCTCTGGCCTTAGGGTAACAATAAATCAAAAGCCTCAGGCTGAAGGCAAGACACAGTGAAAGAGAAAATACTTTTGGGAAAACAGAAACTACCCCTGGCCAGAAATTCTTCAGAGCTGTGGGCCTCCTTCATTGGCTCTGGGTCACAGGGGGCTACATGTGACCTTGCTCCAAGGACAGGTGGTCACAGGCAAGTGCGATTGGTCGCAAGTAGGCGGGCCTAGATGGAATCTGACTGCTTGACTCAGAACTCCAGTTGGGGTGCCTGCTGGTTTCTGGAATGGCATGAACCAGTAATCTGAACTGCCAAAGGCACTCAGTGATATTCCCATGTGCTGTGATGACAACCTGGGGCCAGCCATCTCCAGTGTCACAGCTGGCTTGGGCTGGTCAGGCTCAGTGAGTCTCTTCTACTCACTCCCACCCCTGCCAAATACTGGCTGGTCTAAACTCCAGTGCCCCAGCTCTCTTTTCTCTCAGGATCTGGCTCTCCAAATGCCCACCTAGCAGATTGACCAGTGTGAGACAATACCCGGCCCCTGTTTTTGCTGTTCATGGAGCTCAGGCACTGAAGGGGCATCTCAGGAGGAGCTCCTGTGGGCAACCCTAGAGGGCCCCATTATGGACATTGTCATCACTTCCCTGCCACTAGTCTTCCTTCTAGTAGTGGAGAGAGAGAGAGAGAGAGAGAGAGAGAGAG
>NW_025341210.1:0-1986 GCF_016433145.1 Gracilinanus agilis | reverse complement strand
TATGTATATATATATATACACACATATATACACATATATAAACAATGATGTACAAGTAATATAGAAAAGATAGCTTGGAATTCATCAAAAGAGAAAATGATTTCCCTCCTGAATCATTAAGGAAGATCAGGAAAGGCTTCTTATTGGAGGTGGGATTTTATATGGGACTTGAAGGAAGTCAGGGGAAGCCAGGAGGTAGACATGAGGAGAGATAATTGTCATAGCCATGAGGTACAGCCAGAAGAAAATACCTAGAAGCAAGAGATGGGGTGGCTTGTTTGAGGAATAGCCAGGCCAATGTCACTGGAGTGTAGCATACATGAGAGGAGGACAGTGCAAGGTCTGAGAAGACTCGAAATGTGTGTGAGAGAGGGGAGAGGCAAGACTAGGTATGAAGTGCTTTGAAAGCCAAGCAGAAATTTTCATATTTGATCATGGAGGTGACATGGAGCCACTGCAATTTATTGAATATGGGGGTAGCATGGTCAAAATTTTACTGTATGAAGATCCCTTTGACAGTTGAATGGAAGATGAACTGGAGTGGAGAGAGTCTTAAAAGTCAGACAGACCACCACCATCTCCATCCAAGCAGGAGATTAAAATAGTCAAGACAGAAGGTGATGAGGTCTGGGTCCTATGAGGGGAGTGGGAGGGAGTGTCAGAGTCAAGAAAAGGATCCTATGTGAGAGACAGTACAAAAGTAAAAGGGGCTTTGATAATTCGATGAGGAGTCCAGGAGAACACCTGGCTTGTGAGGCTAAGCATCCCATAAACTGGGACTTGGAGTGATCCAAAGGATTATAGTGGGTTCCCTCAAATATCATAGAGAACATGGGAGCAGGGAAGGTCTGGGGGTAAAGATGAGTTGTCTTTCTTTATAATGTTGTTGTCGTTGTTCTGCTCTGCATCACTGAGGTCTTCTCACATGCCCTGAAATTATCCATTTTGTCACTTCTCGTGTCACCAGAACATTGACTTGCATTCCTATGCCACAAGCCATTTAGCCATTCCTCAGGAAGGAAGAGCCCTTTTAGTTTCCAGGGCTTTTTCCTACCATGAAAAGAGGTGCTCCAATACCTTTGGGACATAAAAGCCTATACATCAAAGCTTTCAGTCTGTCCTGATTATGGACTACGTGTCTATCAGATGTTGTCAGGAGGTCTAGAATGGATGTAGGGCAGGACTAAGGAGCAGAGGATCAAAGATTTCCACCTGGAAGGGCCATTAGCACCTACCTAGGCCAATCTCCTCATGTCAACCCTGAGGAAGCTGAGGCCTAGACTGAGGGAGCATGGAGCATGGTGCAAGAAGCAGAAGGACCTGGTCTCACATCCCACCTCAGACACTTCTCAACTGCTGACTCTTAGAAAGGCTCTTAAATTCTCTGAAGCTCAGATTCCCCAACTATTAAATGGAGGAAATGGACTTATTGACCTCTAAGTTCCCTACCAGTCCTGAATCTACGGCCCTATTAACTATAAGGAGCCAACTTGGGGGTTTTCCAGTAGAGGATGGAGAACAACTTACTACTCATGCTATAGTAGAGGTTCCTTTATTACTAGAATTGGACTAAATGGCTGCTGAAATCCTTAGAAACTTGAAAATTCTTTGCTATTTTGGGGTCCAGGAGAGAATTCCTTATATTTCTCACTTATCCCAGTAGCCAATCTCAAGTCTTAAAGCCAATTTGGCTCAGGTTCAAGTCCTTCTTCTCCTGGAAAAATTCCTTAACCTCTGGGTTCAAAGCATGTCTCCCAGAATATAAATTGGAGAGAAGGGACCCAAATGCAGATTTTTATAGAGGGGGGGTCTTTTTTAGGGGTTCCCTATAGCAAAGTAATCACAAATCAGTCTGAAAATATGTCTATTCACATTTAATTTGGGTATTTTACACATATCTATAAATATAAACCTATGTAGATACCTATGTGAATATATGTATGTGCATGTATGTCTCTTTCTCTCTTTGTATATTTTTGTCATTTA
>NW_025341209.1:0-1025 GCF_016433145.1 Gracilinanus agilis | reverse complement strand
CCCTCCCCCCCTCCTCCTCATCACCCAGCTAAGAAGTGGTGTCTGAGGACAGATTTGAACCCAGGACCTCCGGTCTCTAGGCTACCCAGCTGCCCCCTGAATGGTCCTTTTTAGACGCGGAGTACATGAGTGTCTCCTTGACTCCCAGCCCTGCTCGGACATTGGAGGACTGGCCGGAGACAGCCAGAGCCAGGAGCCATCTGACTGTTCCCATTAGAGCTCTCTGGGCCCTGAAACCTCTCTGTGCCGCCTCTCCAGGCCCAGCCTCGGCCCAGGTCTGTCCCCCGCAGACCAGGCCTTTGGAGGGGCCTTGTGGGCCGAGAACATAAAGAAAGCCAGGCTGCCTCCCGTCTGCTGCGCTCTGTCCTGCGTTCAGGTGGAAGAGGAGGAGAGGCCCGTCTTCCTGTCCTGGTCGGCAGGCTTCGTCCTGGGTTCAGCAGACATTGTCTGCCTCGCACTAGGCCGGGGCCGCCCGTCCCTCGCTCGCTGTCTTCCCCCGGCCGGTCATTGACCCAGAGCTGCTCAGACACTGTCCATGGAGTCCGAGTGTCCACTTCCTCCAAGTCGGGGGTGTTTCTGCAGGGGGGGGACGTCCGTGATGAGGGGCCAACCCAGATGAGCAGAAGTCTGAGCTCAGGCTGGCCTTCAGGCTGGGCTCTGCTGGGTTAAGGCTGCTCAGCTTCTGAGCCCTGTATCTGTAGGGCAGGCTGACTTGGGCAAGAGTTTAACTTCCCTAAACACTAAATCCAGTTTTTACTTTGTAGAAAGTCTTTGTTATAAAGGAGGAGCTGAGGGAGGGCGGGAAAACAGAAGATCTCCATTCAGAAGGAATCAGGAGTTCTGGCCTGAGGGTCTTTGGAGTGACCGCTGGCCCTGGGGCAGGACAGCCAAAGGGGTGGGGGTGGGGTTGGGGAGTGCCTGGGCCCCTCCCCCAGCCCCTGAGGGCTAGATGGTTTTTTCAGGTTTTCCTTCCTTCATTGATTCTAAAAAATCCTTTTCCCTCCTTCTGTGATCCAAGCCTTCTC
>NW_025341208.1:0-8902 GCF_016433145.1 Gracilinanus agilis | reverse complement strand
ACCATTAAATACTTAAGAAAGATGTTGAGGCTCTGAAAAAAAAATTAACAAAACTTGGATATGACAGAATTCTGGAGAAAACTCTAGAGAATGAGATTAATAAGAAATATGCCCTTTTCTCAGGCATAGATGACACTAAAATTGACCATGTATAATTGCATAAAACCTTCACAAACAAATGCAGGAAAGCTGATATATTAAATAAACTCCCTTAATGATATAATACAATAAAATGATATTCAACAAAGGGTTATGAAAGAACAAATTTAATTTCTTAAAACTAAATAGTATATTCTTAAGGAATAAGTAAGTTAAAAAACAAATCACACAGAATTTAAGAAAGATTTGGAGAAAGAAGGGATAGAGGCAGTGGCAGTCACTGCAGTGTCAGATGAGGCTAAGATGATGAAGAAACACTTGAAACTTACCAACCAGCCTCCAAAAAATGAAAAACATTTCAATATGACTACTAGAGCAGCAGAACCAACAGAGAAAGGGCTGAAGCACTGATCCAGCTATGAACATCAAAAGATAGCAAAGAGGACTCATATCACTGTGGTCCAAGAAAGGACCACTGAACAACTCTCAGTGAGACTCTGATGCAAGACAGCACAAGTGACACAATAAAAAGAACAGCCAATTTGTACCATTCCCAGGAACATAAGAGCAGAAAACCATTGAAATACAGAATAAGCAGGGGGCAGCTGGGTGGCTCAGTGGTTTGAGAGCCAGGCTTAGAGATGGAAGGTCCTAGGTTCAAATTTGATCTCACACACTTTCAAGCTGCATGACGCCGGGCAAGTTACTTAACCCCCTTTCCCCAGCCCTTACCATTCTTCTACTTTGGAACCAATACACAGTATTGGTCCTAAGATGGAAGGTAAGGTTTTAAAAAGAAAAAATAAGAAACACAGAATAAGCAGTAGTGGGAGAAAGCAGTCCTGCATATTCCAGCCAGAAAAAAGGAAGAATGCATCCCAGAACAGGGAGCAGTGGGAGGAACTTAGCCTAACAAGGTTCAGCCTCAGGGGGATTGTGCAGAACCTAACTCCAACCAGTTGAACTGAACAGCTTCAAACATCCATACAGAAGGCCAACCAGGTCATTCTGAAGAGCACTCAATCAAGACAACTGAGATGATCCCAGGCACAGTACAAGCACAGAAACACATTCCCTTGAGCTTCAGCATTTAGACAAAGGCAAGGGAAAAAATAACCTGCAAATAAGCAAGTGGGGGGGGAACCTGATGCTCATATGTGTGTTTGTATTAGTAAGACATGACCAAAGAAGATCCTGAAGAGGACAATAATACAAAAATGAAAACCTACAGAGCCTCAAAGGAAATTATGAAAGGATGTTAAGCACAAAATAAACTCCTGGAAGAGCTCTAAAAATGACAGAAAAACAAATAATAAGAAACATGGAAGAAAAATTAGAAAAGAACATAATAGAAAAAAGTGGCAGTTTATAACAAAAACATTCAGAAAGAAATAGTTAGCCAAAAAAAGGAAATACAATACCTCAAATAGGAAAATAACACCCTAAAAATAGGAAGTACAAAGTCTCAAAGAAGACAATTCTGCCCTAAAAATAACAATAAAATGTAAGTTAACAAATTCCTGAGGCAGAAGGAAATAATAAAACAAATTTTTAAAAATTGGAGAAAATTTGAAGTCTCTCACTGGAAAAACAACTGACTTCCAAGAATCATTGTATTGCTTGAAAGTCAGGATCATAAAAAGAAACTGGATACCATATTGCAAGAAATTATGAAGAAAAATTGCACTGGTATTCTTGCACAAGAAGAGAAAATTGAGATGGAAAGAATCTATCAATCACCTCCTGAAACAAATCCTAAATTTAAACATTCTAGGACTAATATAGCCAAATTCCAGAAATTGCAATTTGAGGAGAGAAAAAAAAACGAGCAGCCAGAAAAAAATCAAATATGGTTGAAACACAATCAAGAATACATCAGACCTTGCAGCTTCCACATTAAAGGATCAGAAGGTAGGGAATATGATATTGCACAAAGCAAAGGCTCTAGGCCTACAACCAAAGTCACCTACTTAGCAAAACTGAGGCTAATATTCCAGGGGAAGAAATTAAATAGTGGAATTCTAGACTAAAAAAAAATTAATGTTCAAATCTTATGCTCAAAAATATATAAAATGCAAAATAGAAAAAAACCTCAAGGAAATCAATGAAGTTAACTAATCATATCCCTGAATGGGAAAGTGATAACTAATATATTTAAGATTTCTATAGTACAAGAGATACATAAATATTTAATATACTTAAAGCAATCAAAGGAAAAATTGCATTAAACTGATTTTATTCCTTGCATGGAAAAATGATAACTAGTATACTTTAGATAAGTATATGCAAGAAATATTTAAAATACATAATATACTTTAAGGTAATCAAGGGGAGGGAATCAGTGTGATTAAATTGAATACATTACTAGAATGAAGGTAGTAACTAAGATGTTGAAAATATCTATGATACTTGAAATACTTAAGATAATTAAAGTACTTAGGATGTTTAAGGTATCTTCCAATACTTGGGAAATTTATAACTAGTAGGGCAATGAGTAGGAATATATATATATATATAAACAGAGAGAAAGAAGTAAGTTGAATGAAGTGGGGCATTGTTTTAAAAAATTGAGGAATAAGAAAGAGTAATACACTGCAAAAAGAAAAAAAGAGAGAAAGGTAAGGGTAAATTATCTCAAATGGGGAAGCATGAAAGAATCAATACAGTGGAAGATAAAATAAGGGGGTGGCAGGCAATGCTTGAATTTTACTCTCATCAGAATTGGCATCCTTGCTTCAATCCTGTTGTTATTGGGAAGGTTTCTCACTTCTCCCCATTGCAGATAATACCTACTGATGGTTTTAAATAAATACTGCTTAATATTTTGAGGACAGGTCATTTTCCCCCTATACTGTCTTATGTTTTCAATAGGAAAGGGTGTTGTATTTTGTCAAAAGCTTTTTCTGCATCTATTGAGATAATCATTATTTCTCTTAATTTGGTTGTTGATATTGTCAATTAGGTTGATAGTTTTCCTAATATTAAACCAAGCTTTCATTCCTGGTTTAAATCCCACCTTGTTATAGTGAATAATTCTTGTCAAAATTTGTTGTAATCTCTTTGATAGTATTTAACATAAGATTTTTGCATCTATGTTCTTTAAGGAGATTGGTCTATAGTTTTCTTTCTCTTTTTGCTCTCTCCTTGGTTTTGAAATTAGTACCATATTTGTGTCATAGAAATTATTTGGTAAGATTCTTTCTTTGTTTATTTTGTCAAATAGTTTGTATAATATTGGGATTAACTAATTTGTATCATTAACTGTTCTTTAAGTGTTTGATAGAATTCACTTGTGAATCCATCTGGCTTTGGGGATCTTTTCTTGGGGAATGCTTTGATGGCTTATTGAATGTATTTTTCTGTGCTGGGATTATTTAAGTTCTATTTTGTCTTTTGTTAATCTAAGCAATTTATATTTTTTGAATATTTGTCCATTTCCCCTATATTGCCATGTTTATATATATTTTAGTTATATAATTGGGCAAAATAGGTCTTACTAATTGCCTTAATTTCTTCTTCATTGGAGGTGAGATCAACCTTTACAATTGATACTGTTAATTTGATTTCTTCTTCTTTTTTAAAATTGGATTAACAAATACTTTATTTTATTTCTTTTTCCCTCCAAAGAACCAACTCCTAGTCTTATTTATTAGATCAGTAGTTTTGTTGTTTTATTTTACTTTTACTTTCATTAATTTTTCCTTTGATTTTATATTTCCAATTTAGGTTTTATGTGGGTTTTTTAATTTGTTACTTTTTAAAATTTGCATGTCCAATTCATTAATTTCCTCCCTCTCTATTTTGTTGACATAGGCACTTAGAGATATACATTTTCCCCTTAGTACTGCTTTGGTTATATCCCATAGATTTTGATATATTTTCTCCACATTGTCATGTGAAATTAGTAATTGTTTCTTTGATTTGTTTTTTGACACAACGCTTTTAAATAATTAAACAATTAAATATTGTTTCCAATTAATTTTAAATTTGCCTCTCTAAGAACCCCTATTATGATCTGAAAAAGTTGCCTTTGCTATTTCTGCTTTTCTGTATTTGTTTGTGATATTTTTATGTCCTAAAACATGATAAATCTTTGTATATGTACCATGTGCTGCTGAAAAGCAGGTATATTCTTTTTAATCTCAATACAGTTTTCTCCAGATATCTATTAACTCTAATTTTTCTAACAACTCATTCACTTTCTTTCTTATTTAGTTTTTTGGATTAATTTGTCTAATTCTTATAGGGGAAGGTCAAGGTCCTCCCATAGTATGGTTTTACTATCTATTTCTTCCTTAAGCCTCTTTAGTTTCTCCTTTAAAAAACTGGATGCTGTATCATTTGGTGCATATATGCTGAGTACTGATATTTCTTCATTATTTATACTGCCTTTTATCAAGATGTAATTTTCCTCTTTATCTCATTTAATCAAAATTATTTTTCTTCAGCTTCATCTTAGATCATGATTACTACTTTTACCTTCTGTGTCTCAGTTGCAGCCCAATATATACTGATCAAGCCTCTTACCTTTACCCTATATGTGTCTACCTGACTCAAGTGTGTTTCTTATAAACAATATATGGTAGGATATACATACATACATACATACAATATTCAAAAACAAAAACATATATACATTATACGTATAATGTATATATGGTTTTTTTGAAATTTTTTTTGAAATTTTTTCCATGGTTCCACAATTCAGGTTCTTACTCTTCCATCCACACATAGCCCACCCTCCCTACCCCTCATAGCCAATGCGCATTTCCAATGATTTTTATATTTGTCATTGATCAAGACCAATTTCCATATTATTGATAGTTGCACTGGGGTGGTCATTTAGTCTATATCCCAAATCATGTCTGCATCAACTCATGTGTTCAAGCAGTTATTTTTCTTCTGTGTTTCCACTCCTGTAGTTCTTCCTCTGAATGTGGATAGCATTCTTTTCCATAAGTCCCTCAGAATTGTCCTGGATCATTGCATTGCTGCTAGTACAGAAGTCCATTACATTTGATTTTACCACAGGGTATCAGTCTCTGTGTACAATGTTCTCCTGGTTCTGCTCATTTCACTCTGCATCAGTTCCTGGAGGTCATTCCAGTTCACATATAATTCCTCCAGTTTATTATTCCTTTGAGCACTGTAGTAATCCATCACCAGTATATCCCACAATTTCTTCAGCCATTCCCCATTTGAAGGGCATACCCTCATTTTCCAGTTTTTTGCCACCACAAAGAGTGCAGCTATAAATATTTTTGTACAGGTCCTTTCCCCTGTGATCTCTTTGGCATACAAACCCGGCAAATGATCAAAGGGCAGGCAATCTTTTAGTGCTCTTTGGGCATAGTTCCAAATTGCCATCCAGAATGGTTGGATCAGTTCGCAACTCCACTAGCAATACATTAATGTCCCAATTTTGCCACATCCTCTCCAACATTCATTACTCTCTCCTGCTGTCATTTTAGCCAATCTGCTAGGTGTGAGGAAGTATCTCATAGTTGTTTTGATTTGCATTTCTCTAATTATTAGAAATTTAGAACACTTTCTCAGGTGCTTATTGATAGTTTTTATTTCTTTATCTGAGAATTGCCTATCCATTTCCCTTGCCCATTTATCAATTGGGGAATGCCTTGATTTTTTTGTACAATTGATTTAGCTCCTTGTATATTTGAGTAATTAGATCTTTGTCAGAGTTTTTTCTTATAAAGATTTTTCCCTGTTGTTTCCCTTCTGATTTTGGTTGCATTGTTTTTGTTTGTACAAAACCTTTTTAATTTAATGTAATCAAAATTATTTATTTTACATTTTGTGACTTTTCCTAACTCTTGCTTGGTTTTAAAATCTTTCCTTTCCCAGACATCTGAGAAGTATACTATTATGTGTTCTCCCAATTTGTTTATAGTTTCCTTCTTTATATTCAAGTCCTAATTCCTTCCCTTTTTGTTGCTGCCCCCTCACAGCCTCTCCCTCTCTTGTATTACTCCCTTTCCTACCACCCCATTTCTTATTCCCCTTCTACTTCTTTATAGGATAAGATATAGTTCTATACTTCAATAAATCTGGCTGTTCTTCCCTGTCTATGTCAATTCCAGTGAGAATAAGGTTCAAGTGTTACCCATCTGCAACCTCTTCCTCTCTTCCATTGTATTGGTCTTCTCCTCTTGGCCTCATCTCTGTGCTTTTTATGTGATATATTATACCCTATTTTACTTCTCTTTACCCACTTTTCTTAGTATTATCTTCTTTTAAACCCTTAGTTTCATATGTTTTTGACATGTCATCCTGAACATCTCTCTGAACAACACCCTCTAAGTATACTTCTTCTAACTACTATGAAAATGATAAATATTTTCAAGAATTACAAATATCAACTTTCCACATAGGTATATAAACTACTTGACTTTATTAAAGCTCTTAATTGTTTTCCCTTTCTTATTTAACTTTTTATGCTTCTCTTGAATTTTGTATCTGGTCATCACATTTTCTGTTTAAGTCTGGCCTTTTCTTCAATGATATTTGGAAATATTCTATTTTATTAAATGACCATATTTTCCCCTGAAAGAATATAGTCAGTTTTACTGGGTAGTTGATTCTTGGTTCTAAATCCAGTTCACTTGCCTTATAGAATATTTCATGCCTTCTAGTTCTTCAATGTGGAAGCTGCAAAATCCTGTGTGATCCTGACTGGGGCTCCATGATATTTGAATTGTTTATTTCTAGCTGTTAATATTATTTCTACTTGACCTAGGAGCTCTTGAACTGGTCTATAACATTCCTGGGAGTTGTCATTTGGGAATTTAATGACAGAGGTAATGTGTGAATTCTTTCAATCTCTATTTTACCCTCTTGTTCAAGAATATCAGGGTAGTTTTCTTGGATAATTTCCTATAGTATAATGTGTAGTTTTAGTTTATTATTTTGGACATGACTTTTGGGTAGTCCAATAATTCTTAAATTGTTTCTCCTGGATCTCTTTTCCAGGTCAGTAGCTTTTTCAATGAGGTATTTCATTTTTTACCCTATTTTTTCATTCATTCAATTTATTTTATTGTTACTCGATGTCTTTTGAAATCATTAGCTTCTATTTGCCCAATTCTAATTTTTAAAGACTGAGTTTCTTCCATAACCTTTTGATCCTCCTTTTCCAATTGGTCCATTTTTCTTTTCAAGTCATTCTTTTCATAGTTTGACTGTTTTGTCTCATTTTCCAGTTGGTCAATACCAACTTTTAAGACACTATTTTCTTGTTTTAATTCACATGCCTCTATTTCCAGATGACCTACTTTGCTTTATAAGCTGCTGTTTTCCTTTTAACATTTTTCTTCAACTTGTCTTATTTGATTTTTGAATTCCTTTTTGAGCTCTTCCAGAGCCCAAGTCCAATTCCTCATATTTTTTAATGCTTTTCTTGAATTTCCTTAGATCCCATTGACCTCTATTGGTTCTGTTGTTTGGCCTTTATCCCCATAGAAGTTTTCAATTGTTGCCTCCTTTTTTTTACTCATTTTCCCCCACTGTGAACCATAACTCCCTTTGTTGGTTTATTGGAACAGGGTGTTGGAGATACTCTGACCTAGAGGGAATCTTCAGTCTTCTCTCTCCTCTGCTGGAATCCTAAATTAGATTGATTGAGCTGACCTGCTATGCTAATCTGCCCTGAGACCAAATCATCACTGTAGCCTACTGCCCCAGAGGCTGAGGGACACCCAACCAGATACCCACACCCAACTAGACATTCACCCCCCCAGCCAAGTTCTTCCCCATTAGTCCGTCTCAGAGCCTTGAACCTTGGGTGGTAGATTTGAGGTGCTCTATCATGGTTGCAGCCCCTATCCAGGAATCCCACAGCTAGCCTGTGTCTTATCACATGTCTCAGTAAAGTAGGTGGAGGAGGGTATCTTGTCTCTCCCTTATACTATGAAAATGGACCTTCTGCTTACCTTTTAAGTTGTGTTCAGCAGGAGAGAGACAGAGTTGTTGTTGGGTTTGAATTTCTATCTTTTTTGTACTGCTTTCTAATGATTGGTATGGAAGGACAAAATATTCAAACAAAAAATAAAATACTAGCAAGAAGACTATTGTAATATATCACAAAGATTATATACAAAAATATAATAAAATATTTATATAAGAAATGCAAGCTTCATCAAATTTTATGAAAACTATAAATATAATTTAGTATATCAACCACAAAACTATTAAAATCATTCTATCATATCAATGTTCCAGGAAAATATTTGAGAAAACAAAAAGCCTGTTTCTTATAGAAATATATTCTATATAGGATATATTCCTATAGGACTAAATGGAACTTTTCCTAAAATGATAATAATTATCTATCTAAAACTCAGAATAATACCATATATAATGGGGGAAAACTAGAAGCTTTCTCCATAAGTTAAGGAATGAAGCAAAGATGCCCATTATCACCACTATTATTCAATATTTTACAGAAAAAAAGAGTTTTAACAATTAGATAAGGAAAAGAAATTAAAGGGAAAGGCAATGAGAAAACAAAATTATTAATCTTTGAAAATGACACAATAGTATGCTTAGAGAACCTGAGAGAATTAACTAAAAAATTAGTTGAAAGAATTAACAACATTGTCATTCTCAGGATACAAAATATTCCACATAATTCATCAGTATTTGTGTATATTACCAACTAAAGCCACTAGGAAGGAAAAGAGAAATCGACTTAAAATGATTAGAGATGATATAAAATACTTGTGAATTTACCTTCGAAGACATATAGGAGCTCTATGAACTCATTTATGAAAGAGAGAGAGAGAGAGAG
>NW_025341207.1:0-6893 GCF_016433145.1 Gracilinanus agilis | reverse complement strand
AGGGAGGGAGGGAGGAAGGAAGGAAGGAAGGAAGGAAGGAAGGAAGGAAGGAAGGAAGGAAGGAAGGAAGGAAGGAATGGAGGGAGGAAGAAAAATTGATCTCAGTTCATCCAAGGAAAGAGAGCCAAATCTCATCTAAGAGAACTCTCTCCACATTTTCTGTGGAAGCAATCTGGAATTTAAGGACATGCTGGGAAAACAACTTCCTCTAAATGCTTGAAGCATCTCCGTCCACATGTGTCTAAAGAATTTCTAGCATTAACTCAATAAGTCCCTAAAGCAGGTCTGAATGATCATGTTCAACATTCTCTCTACTATTCAAGAGTCCCAACTCCTGCACACACAACAGCATGAAAAACTCCTTAAACTTAGATGCCCCAATGATGCCTGTGTCATTGAGTTGTTGGGGTGTTTGTCAATTTAAAAGGCTCTATTAATACTGATATATCCTTATATCAGGAAGGATATCTAGAAACTAGAGAGCATGGGAGAGGGGAGAGGATAGTGAAGGGAACTGAAGACCCTGACATATGAGAATCAAAGGAAATAGGGCTATTTAGCCAGAAGAGAAGGTTTGGACATGGGAGCAGAATAGGATGTCTGTCTTCTAGAACTTGAAGGGCCACTATTTGGAAGATGGATTTGCTTTGTTCTTGTCCCTAGAAAGAATTAGGAAGCTGTTTGGAAGTTGCAGAGACACATTTTAGCTTAATATCAAGAAATTGTTCTTGATATTAAGAAGATATAAAGAAGGCTGAGTAAGAGTTGAATGTACCCACTACCTTTGAGCCCCTCCTCATTGGAACTTATCAAACAAAGCCAGATGGCCATTTGTCAGGCATGACCATAAAGGGAATTTTTACTTGGGCACAAATTGGACTAGGTGTCTACTGAGCTTTTGTCTCTTATCACTGAGATTTAGTAGTTCTATACTGAGCGTTCCAGGAAACGAGGTGTCATAATGGATAGAGCATCTGGCCTGGAGTCAGGAAGATCTGAGTTCAAATCTGACTTCAGACACTTATTAGCTATATGACCCTGGGCAAGCCACTTAAATCTGTTTGCCTTAGTTTCCTTATTTTCCAGATTAGGAAATGGCAAGCAATTCTAGTATTTTTACCAATAAAACCCCAAATAGAGTCACAAAGAACAAGGCATGACTGAAATAATAACCAAGGGTTCCCTCTTGATGCTCCTTCTCATTCTAAGATTCTAAAGATTATTGTCCTGACTTTGCAGAGGAGAAAACTAAGGCTCTGAGAAATCAGGAAAGTTATAAAATTACTAACTGGCAAAGTCAAAGTTCAATGCCCCCTTTCCTATGTGCTGCCCCTATGTGATGTTATAGAGCAGTGATGGCAAACCTTTTAGAGTCCATGTGCCCAAACTACCACCCTTATGCCACATGTGAGCTACCCACCTTACCCCAGACAGAAGAGGGAGGAAGTGCTCCCACTGCGCTACTAAGCAAAGGGGTGGGTTCATGTGAGAAATGTTCTCAGGTGCATGTGGAAAGGGGGAAGGGAGCAGCGTCCTCCATCATGTGTGCCATAAGTTCGCCAACACAGTTATGGGGGAAACACTAAGATGACCTTTGCCATTCAGCAACAAACTGTGAGGCACCATACACATAGAGCACATTTTGGGGATGCTGATAGAATGTCTAAGAAAGGTATGTCACATCCCAACCCCACTGCATGTAACAAGATCCTCTAGCAGCCAGGCTTTTATCAGATGAGGATGCCTCTTTGATTGAATCACCAAACCAACTAAACAATAAACAATGTAAAACTACATGGAGGAACTGAAGGGCTTCAAGCCCTTAGATGAAATCAGGTGATAAACAGTATTGGGATTAGTTAAAGGAATTTTCTATTCCTCTGGGCCTCAGCATATCAGAGAAGGCCATTCCAATGGGTTCATTCCAGCAAGTTCCTTGGAAGTAAAAAATGAGGAGCCCTTTAAGAAGGCAGGTTCCTCATACCTAGAGCAGAAGCAGCAAGGGGGAAGGAGGGAGTGAACCCAGAAGGAGTATTCCACTCTCTGGCTTCCCACTCCCATTGACTATGGCATTGGCAAGACTGGACCATTATCAAGCAATGCGTCCAGCCAGGGGCCAGGAAAGAAGAAACTAAACACACCGAGGAAAAGTAGTGTCAGGGAGGGTGACATCTTAAAGGAAAGCAACTTCAGGACTCTGCGAGGGTCCTGATGTTTAGGTCCTAGCAGAGAGCTATGTGTAGGTCAGGAGAATTGATAAGGATTCCAGGAAGGAGATGAGGACTTCCATTTGGCAGGAGCTGAGTCACTCCATGGAGTTCCCATGAAGTAGACACGTCTTCTCTAAGCTTGAGCCCACTTTCCCCTGAACTCTGTAAGTTTGTAATCATAACTCCCTTACTCTACTATCTTAATAGAAATCCCTGAGTAATTAACTGTGGTGGGCTAATTGATAACAACTGCATAGCCAATGGAGAGCACACCAATGGGTCTTGGAAGAAACAGTACTAGAAGCATACTCATGGTCCCTCAGAGCTGTCCTAGAACCCTGAGGGGAAGAATAAGTAGCCACCCTTTGAGTGGCTTAGAGAGGGGGCTACATTTCAATGAACACCATGAACTGGAAACTATGAAGCCTAAAGCAGCCTCCCTCTGAACCCATCTGATGCTGCACCTGCCTTCCCCTCCTTCCCAGGGCCTGCTGGTCAGCACTTCTGCCTCCGGATGAGCTGTTCTTAGCAGGGTTTTAAACACTGTCTCTGTGGCCTGAGTCTTTTCAGACTGAGAAAAAGAGAGGTGAAAAAGGGAAGACAAAAAGAGGAAGGGAACCACAGTGGTCTCAAGAGGGGCTCAGCCAGGCAGAGCCTCCATAAAAGTCCCAGGGAGCTATGGCTGCTACTAGACCCATTCTGAGGAAGCCGGGAAATCCAGCCCATGGGATCCGGGGTGATGGGTCAATGGTGCTGGCTTGGAAAGACTTCTTTAAGACCCTGCAATGCTATGTCTAGAGAGTTCACAATTTACCGCTGGAACTCACAGTTTGCTTAACTATATGTATGTGTGTTGCTGTGCATACTAGATACATATATGTATACACATGTGTGAGCAGCTCTCTCTGAGAGGCAGTTTGTATGTCTAAAGTGGTGTATATCTAAACATGCCTGTGCATACATGAACTGCATGCTTATTTGTAGGCATTCAGCATGTATGTACAAGCAAACAGGTATACAAGCACACCATGCATATGGGCTTGTTGGCATGCATCTATGTGGGCCTGACGTGTATAGTATATGTGCTTCTTATGCAGGCATGTAAGATCATGCCTACATGTTTGGATGTGTGCATACAAAAGTGTGCACTGTAGGGGCCCAGCACACACACGCATATATATTTGTTCACGCTCCATGTGCTTATTCTTTGTGCAAAAATGCAAACCCGCACACTGATACATGCTTCTACTTGTGTGGCACACGTGTTCATGTGTGCTGGCCCATGAACACCCACACAATACACATCCACACAGCCCCCCCTTTCTCTCGTCTGCAAATGGCGCCCTCCCACCCAGCCCCTGGGCAGCACCAGCTCTCTCTGCTCTGCCACTGACTGCCCTTGCCCAAGCCCATCAGAGGTGACATTGTTTTGCCTTGATGTCATCCAAGCAACTACTTCCCTGCAGCAGTCATCTTGATGTAACCCGACGGGCTCATCACATCCATTTACTTAACACTGAAAGCGGCATGAGGGCTCTTTGTCTCTAAGTCCCTCTGGCTTGTCACAAGGGATTCTGGCCGGTGAACATCACCCTGGATGACAGAGAGAATCTCCCCGGGCTTCACGACAGCTTCCAGTGGTAGGAATCTCTGCTTGGCCAAAGGCTGGGATGGCTGCCCAACAGTGGCTAGACTCCAGTTACCAAGAGAGGACCTCTCAGCCTCTCCTAGAAAGGGACGTGTCATCCTGAGCTTCCAAAGACTTGAGAAGAGTCCGAGGATTCCGTAAGCCCTCAAGGATGTGATTTCTGTTGAATTGGCCCTCTGAGCTCAGTGACATTTGTCCCAAAGTATGCATCGACTTCAAAGGAAGTCTCTGGTGGACGGCTCCAAGGATCTAGTCTAACCCAGGCTCTCTGTCCTCCCATAAAGGCATAGATGGGTGCAGATGCCCCAAAGCTGGGATGCAGAAGGAGCATCAGACTTGTTCTGGCTAGCCCCAAAGAGAAGATGAGAGGCAATGGACAGAAGGGTCAAAGAAGAAAATTGTTCCCCACTGAAACTCAATTTCAGCTGTCTGGAACTGCCCTGGGCTGCCCAGGAGGTGGCATATTCCCCTTCTCTCGGCTTCTTCCAGGAGAGGCTAGATAAGCAGTTGTCTGTATGGCATAGAGGGGATTCTGACTCAGGTATGGATAGACCAGAAGCCCCTGAGGCTCCCTGAGGCTCAGACTGTATAATGCTGTCATTCTATGCTGTGCCCACAACACTGATTGTGGGATAGCTGAGAAGCAAGTGAGATGTCTTCCTAGCAGAAAAAAGTGACTCTGGGGGTTGAGTGTCTGCTCTTCCAGAGGGGCTTTCCCTGCTGATCTGTTTCTGTTCCCCTCTTCTGAGAAATGTTTGTGCAGCCTCCAACCTCAGAGAGTGATTAGGGCCATGTTGGCCAACCTATGGCACATGTGCCAGAGGGGACTGCTCCCCTCACGCTTTCCACATGCACCTGAGGACATTTCTCACATCACCTGTCTCTCTGCCCAGCAGCCCAATGGGAGTGCTTCCTCCCTCCCCTGTATGGGGTAAAATGGGGGGTTCACATGCACATGAGGGTCACAGTTTGGGCATTCAGTCTCTAAAAGGTTGGCCATCACTGATATAAGGGGTGGTGATTTGGGGTTCCAAGGACAGCAGCAGATGCATCCTTGACCACAACTTGGGAGGTCTTCCCTGTGATCTGAGGTGGGCCCACATAAAAGTTTACAAAGGCCATAACATCCCCCCAGACTATGAGCTCTCCCTCTTCCTATGCACCCCAATGTCCCCCAAAGAGTCTGATGGATGTGATTAACAGGGTGGGTGAACACCCCTAAGAAACATAAAGGAGGCCACCTGACTTGTGGTGAGGCAGAAATAATTCATGGGGAAAAATCAGCAAATCTGATTGAGGAAACTTTGAAAGAGACTTTCTAGGTCACTAGGAGCTTCTCTTTGGGACCCAGGCCTGATCTTTTGCAAGAGGTCCAGTTCATTGAACTGTAGCTTTAGAAGAGGAAAGTTCTTCAGATGCTACCTCATCCAACCCCCTCACTTTACAGATGAGGAAACTGAGCCACACAGAGGTTTGGGTCATTAGCTGGAGGTCCCACATGTTATTAGTATAAGAATTGGAGTTGAACCCAGGCTGCCTGATTCCAAAGCCACTGCTCCACTTCAACAGCCATTTTTGCTGGAACCCAGGGTGCATAAAAGAGAAAAATGTTCAATAAACGTAGAAAGAGAGACCAGAGCCCACCAGGGATAGACGGGGTGGGGGGGAGTTTGTTTTTTGTTTTTTGTTTTTTTCTCCTGGAGGCAATAGAGAGCCAGCAACCACTGTTGAATGAGAGAGTTACAAAATAAACAGTGAGATCTCAGCATCTTCCTTTTGACCTTGGAAAGCCATAGACCAGGCCTCTGAATGCCTGAGTTTGTGAACCTTAACATCAACTATAGAAGGTTGACAGGGCTTAGTCTAGGTGAATTTGGCTCAAATTAATTATTTCTGTATTGCTGTAATAAAGGCAGGCCGTGGGAGATATTGCTTCCCTTCCTGTCACCCAGGAGCCTGCCAGGGTCCTTATAATTGGAGATGATGGAGGTAGGGAGGGTTGAGGGAGGGGGTGCTTATCTGAATTGCTCCAAATCAGAAGCTATTTAGACCACAGTGTCTCCTTAATCCCTGGTCTATGGAGTCCAGACACATAGTGGCTTTGGCATTCTCAGATGGGAATGATATACTCAGTCCAGGACAGCGGCTTTTCACAAGCTCACTCTGGGCCTTCTTGACTTCTGCCTGTCTGTTAGGATAGGGCAAAGCCTGCTCACAGACACAGTCGCAGGCCCGTGGCACCAAGCCGAACCCTCGCAGCCCTGGGCCTGTGGGTCACAATCTACTCCTTGCAGGGGCATAGGTTCCGAATCTAGAAAAACCTCATCTAGATTCTAAGCTTCTTGTTTTGCACAGGAAGAAACTAAAGCCTAGCCAAGTTAAGGGAAGTCAAGGGAGATAGATAGATAGATAGATAGATAGATAGATAGATAGATAGATAGATAGATAGATAGATAGATAGATAGACAGACAGACAGACGGATGGACAGATAGATAAACAGACAGACAGACAGACGGATGGACAGATAGATAAACAGACAGACAGACAGACGGATGGACAGATAGATAAACAGATGGATGGATGGATGGATGGATGGATGGATGGATGGATGGATGGATGGACAGATGGATGGAAGGGTGGATGGATAGATAGATAGATAGATAAACAGACAGACAGACAGACAGATGGACAGATAGATAAACAGATGGATGGATGGATGGATGGATGGACAGATGGATGGAAGGGTGGATGGATAGATAGACGGATGTATGGATAGATAGATAGATAAATAGATAGATAGATAGATAGATAGATAGATAGATAGATGGACAGATGGATGGATGGACAGATGGATGGAATGGTGGATAGATAGATAGATAGATAAACAGACAGACAGATGGATGGACAGATAGATGGAAGGGTGGATGGATAGATAGACAGACAGACGGATGGATGGATAGATAGATAGATAGATAGATAGATAGATAGATAGATAGATAGATAGATAGACAGATAGACAGACAGATAGACAGAC
>NW_025341206.1:0-4987 GCF_016433145.1 Gracilinanus agilis | reverse complement strand
TCCTTTCTTTCTTTTCCTCTTTTCTTCTTTCCTTATTCCTTTCCTTCTCCCTTGCTTTATTGCTTTCCTTTACATTCTATTTTAGAAACAACTCTAAGACAGAATGGCAAGAACTAGGCAAATGGGATTAAGTGATTTTCCCTGGACCATAGAGCAAGAAAGTATGTGAGGTCAAATGTTAACCCAAGTCTGCCTGACTCTAGGCCTGGCACTCTTATCCATTGTGCCATCTAGCAGCTCCTTATCTGGTTTTCAAATTCAATATGCTATCTGGGCAGATCCTTATTTATGGATTAGTGGATTAGAAATTCTGTCTCTAATTGAGTTTGAGTCACTGTTTAAGAATAGCCCTTTATCCATTACACTGTGTGCTAATTTGGTAAGTTCTATCCATCTAGGTTTCATCACCAGGTATGCTTCAAAAGCTGAGATGGGCCTTGCCAAGAGGATAGTCTCTTTCCCTTGGAGTCAAGTTGCCTCTGGAAAATGCACCTTTGGAAGAAAGAAGCTATCACAGGACTGACAATGAGTCTTCTGGGAAACGGGTATAGGCTCCTGATGGGGGGGAAAAGCTACAGCTGCCTTTTCTGAATAGATATTTCTGTGCTGTACATGTTTCATTTCCTTTATCTCCAGCAACTATTCCTATGTAGCCCAGTCCAAGTGCCATTTCACTTTGCTTATTCCACGTACTTTCATCTCATCTGCAAAATGAGGATAATATTCATTTTGTAGGGTTGTTTAAAGTATCAAATGAGATACTTATAAGGAATTTAACAAACTTAAGTCATATATATATATATATAATTATTTTTAATATTATTAGTTTCTCTGCATTATTATTCTCCACGTCCCTCTATTATTCCCCTCTTCCCATGCCCCTGAAGAGTTGAGGTGGGTGGGAGAGAGGAATCTTTAAGTGAAACAGTGTTTAGAAAATAGCATGTATAGAAGAAGCAATGGGGAACAGTGGATAGAGACTCAGGAGGCTCTGGCTTCAAATTCTCCCCACAAGACAGGCTGACTATATAATCATAAGCAATTTAGCTTCACCAGGTCCTCAAGGAAATTTCTAAAGTTGTTTTAAGTTGTTGATCGGTTTTGACCTTTCTCATCATGGACCCCTACATAAAAATTAGATAATAAGGGTACTAAGAACAATTTAAATATGTGGCTCCATCTCATACTCTGTGGGCACCACTAGATATCACCATTCATTATTTAAAGCTGCTTCCCATTTTCAGCTGCTTGAGGGAGCTATCTGAGTTCAGCAACTCACATCATATTCATTCTGGCTGAAAGGTCAGCCAAAAGTATTTTTCTCCATTTAAAATGTCACCAAAGTCAAAGTTATTATAAAGAATGTTTGTTTTCTATCCAGATCTTTTGCTGACTCCTCCATCAAATAAGGTCTTTTATGACTAAAGAATGTTAATTAAGTTTGAAGCAATCTTTTTGGAAAAAAAAGTAGACTACATTTATATTTATTAAAAGAGGGGAACAGATTATTTGATTGCAATCTCTTGCTCAAGGATGGCTTGAGTAAAGTATAACCTTGCAGCAATCTGAATCCATAATGATGTTAATTATCATTCAGGGAAGATGCTTATGTAAACTCTGCTTTGACCTGTATGTCATCATCCACCACGAATAGAACCGAGGGTCATTAGCAAGGCTCCAACTGAAGGGACAGCTATAGTTTTACCTGTTTCCAACAGAATAGGCTCTGCTTTAATGAGTGTGACTATGGCCTTTATTGGTAGCTGTTCTTTGCCCTCTGCATTTGAGGATTGAACAAAGAAGGCCACCAAGCAAGAGGTAGATTATCAACATATTTCAGAAACATCACATTTATAGAGGCAAAAAAGACCCGGCTGTGATCTCACAGACATAGCCTTAACAGGTCAGTTGTAGAGAGAATGTACAAATGAACAGAGTTTATCTTAGGTAACTCCATGTTTCATCTCTTTCACTTCCCTTTAGAATCCTCTGTCCTTTTAGGATGATTATGATTTCTTTTTACTCCTCTTCTCTTATCAAAATAGCCTCTGGAAAGGATCACCATTTTATCTTGGCATGAATGTGTCAGTATGGGATCTCTCCTAGTGATATTTGTCTTCTAAACTTTCTCCCTAATTGTGATTTTGACCCATTAAAAGAATTTTAGACATTATATAGCTTAAGCTGGTAAAGGGTACTTTCCAGTGAAATCTAAATCTGTACCATCTATGTAGCCAATTATTCTACCCAATGACATAAGGCATCTATTCTTGACATTCTTTTCTCATAACCCTCTAAATTCTCATGTAATAGAATCATATTATTTTAGACTTTGAAAGAACCTCAGAGGCACCAAGTTTAACACTTTTATAGAAGCAAAACTATCTTCTCTAAAGTTCTCAACGAGTGTTGTCTAGATTCTCTTTGAATACTTGTAGTGATAGGACACTATCTACTAAAGTAGATCAATGACTTTTCTTTTGTACAATTTTATCATTAAAAAGTTTATATTACGACAGGTGCAGGGGAAATGATGGTCGCTGTCGGTCAGGATACCCCTTACCAATTGCACCCCCCCATCCTTGTTGATTAAAAAATAGAAGGAGCAGGTAATGGGGTATTCACGTGTTAAATGAAATGCAGAGATATGTTTATGCCCTATGACTGCTTCACAAAATGTTAGTTTTCTGTGGTGTGTAATTATAGGATAGTTTGCCATTGGTTAGCTAAAGATTTCCTCTGCCCCCAGTCATCTTTAAAAATCCAAGTTGCTAGCGATAGAGTCAAAGAATGAGAGAATCTAGAGAAAACTGAGAGTCAGAGGAGGTAGCTCTACGGAGCACAACCCATTGGCAGCAGAGAAGAGAACCAATTGTAGATTCAAGAAATAATCAGCACTGGTAGTTGTGGGAGTCAAGTTTTGAAAAGAAACTGGCCCAGGGAACTCTGCTGAGTGACCTACCCAGTGGAGACAATGGCCCTTAGGGCATGTTGTACAAATAACACCAGGAGAAAAAGGACATGGAAGTCCTGTGGTGATAGAACAATGTGTGGCATCGGCCACATTTGATCCTTACCCTTGTGGCTCACAGCCAGTGCCTACAGTTCCCACTGATGCAATGTATATTTATGAGAAAGTGTTCTGCAAGTTTATTAATAGTTTTTTATGAACCAGGCACTGTGTTGAGCACTGATGACACAAATAGAAACAAGATAGTGCCTGCTTTCAAGGAGCTAATATCCTAATAGGGAAAACAACTCTAGCTATTATCTGTTCTGAGTAAGAAACAACAGCTACTGCTGCAAAGCAAGGCAATAGGGAGAAGAAGTTTTATATTTTGGAGATGTAATGGCCTGCAAGAGTCCAAGGAGAAGGAGAAAGTTTCAATGGGAAAAGGAGTTTCCAGTTCAAAGATCTATGAATCATGTAGGAGGGGAAGGCAGGCAGGCATGGCACCATGAATGGAAAGAAGGTGAAGTTTAGGCTGATGTGTTTGTGGGGAGAAAGGGAAGCTAATGACCATTTATGCTCCAGAAAGTGTAGATGCTGGCAATATAGCAGGGTCCATATAATCACAATATATGATCTGCCACTTTATTAAAGCCATGACCAATGTTGAATTTTACGTGTTAAAAGTATAAATCCAGCTAACCCACATAGAAGATTGTCCTTGGGTTCAATGATAGATTTAAGGACCCACATATTTCAAATCTTTAATGCTGATTTGTTTAAAAAGCTCTTCTACTCTTTGATGTAGAAGTTAGCATGTTGGTGACAATTAGACATGATAATTCTATAATTTATGTAAACTTTTCCTCATTAATTATGCTTTAATGTTTCATAACCTTTCTGACAAATCATGAACTACCCTCTTCCAAAAAGAGTTGATGCTATGGTTTGAAACTGAGTAGGAAGCATAGGGAATGTTCTCTACTTAGGGCATAGTCTACCATTTCAGTAAATATCTACTTTTTCTTAATTGTGCCTATTGACTGATGTTTAAAGTTGAGTAAGCTGGTTCAGGCTAATGAGCTATTGTTTTAGGGATGTTGACCCAAATAGTACCTTTGAAGAGATGATAGCAATTATCTCTCAAAGAGGATCCAACTTAGGGATGCAAATTGGCTTCCAGAAGGAGGACTGAAATAGGAAGTGAAAACCTATGTCTCTTTAACTTTCTCTAGTGGGTCTTTTTTTTTAAGCTTAAATTGAAATCAACTTTATTATTTTGTAAATGTGAATTTTACAAAGTGTCTTACAATTAATGATTGTATCCTCCTTCATGGATTTTGCATCTGATGGAGACAGCTATGAGCACACTTCAAACTCTCAGGGTTTCCTTGGTGGGCTGTTCAATGTCATTTTAGTTACTGATATAATGTGTCGGCCGTGGGTAAAAAGTAACAGTCTTAACTATAGAGTATCAACACATAAATACTTGTGAAGAAACAAAACTTTTTTTTTTGTTTTGGTTTTGGCTACGAAGCCAAGAAGAACACCTTTCCATTTGAAAATTCTTCAAGGAGTTGATGATAGTAACAATGTTCTCCCCAAATCATCTCTTCTTTTGGTAATATAATCTTGGGTTCATTCAATCAATTATTATTTGACATAGATTTGAATTTCCTCAGCATTAACTGCCCTCTCTTCTGGACTCCTCTAAACTTTGCTGATGTCTCTACTAAAATGTGGTGCCAGGAAATGAACATGATACTCAGGAGACAGCTGTACAGAAATGTGTCCTATATCCTTACGGTCCTGCTGATAACTAAATGTTAAAGGGTGGCCTGGACCAAATTGTGTAATTTTATGTTAACGTAGAATCTTGGTAAATAATAAGTATCAGCTCTCCTGAGGAAAAAAGGTCTAAAAAGGGGATTCTTTACAGTCAAAATGATTGGGTAAGGAGAATGTTTATTCTTCAAAGATGGAACAGTGATTTCCTGAGTCTTCCCTTCCCTAGTACCTGTAAATATATATATATAT
>NW_025341205.1:0-3885 GCF_016433145.1 Gracilinanus agilis | reverse complement strand
TATAGTTTATATAATATATAATATACATCATTTATATAGGAGTGTGTATGTGTATATACACACACGTATAGTTTATATAATATATAATATACATCATTTATATAGTAGTGTCTATGTGTATATACATACACATATAGTTTATGTTATATCATATATAATAATGTATATAGGGCATATAGCAGTGTGTATGTATAATATACATAATATAGTCTATAGATTATATAATACAGAACCACTGAACATTTGATATAATCTTATATTTTATTATATATATGTTGAAATTAACACAAAAATATAAGCCACTGGCTGGCATACACACATTTAGAAAGAACACCAAGTCGTGAGGGGGAGACTGCATGGTCAACTAAAGAACCTGGACTTCCTGAACGGGTGGGCAGAAGCCCCTGACGCTGCAGGTGGCGAAGCATGCTTACCTGCCTGCATGTCAGAACACATGACCCAGACTGCCCAACTAGAAGACCAACCAGATTTGTATCTTCTTTGGCCACATAAGAGGGGCAAGCAGGAACTTGAAGTCTTTTTGCTCGAACTGAGTCCTGAATGTCTGGGCTTAATTTGTCTGGCCCGACCATGTGTCAGGTCCAATTGGGAATCTGGGACTTGAAAAAGCAATACAGCCAAGAGATAATGGTAGTTAGAAAGACCTGGTAATATTATTCTTTTTCTCTCTTCTACTAATGAATACATAAGTTAACATAAATTCTCCAAGATTAATTTTAATTAAAACAATTGTTATTATATTCTTATTATATCGATTCTTCTAATCTTATATTTTATTACATGCTATAATCTTATAATCATGTAATTTAAAGAGAATTTTTTTTAATTCTTTCCCCCAATCTCAAAAAAAAAAAATGTTACTTAAATTACTTATGTGATCCTTCCACGGATTATGAATATTCTCCACCATTACTACCATCTTGTCAAAAAGCAAGAATGATTTTCAAGGAAACTAGCATTAAAGCAAATCACTTTGAAATGGTCAGGCAGGAAGGGGAAGTCTCTTCTCATTATTCCTAAGTTCTTCAGAATTTAAATTGGCAAAATAAACTTCACTCCAGTCACTTAAATCTCCCCACAGTCAACAAGTCAAGTCAACAAGCATTTATTAAATTCTTACTAGAGCTAGGCACTGTGCTAAGCCCTGAGAATACAAATACAAGCTAAAAGATAATCACAACCCCCAAGAAGCATATATTCTAATTGGGGAAAATAACAAATAAAGGGCAACTAGGATAGAACACTGGGCCTGAAGTCAGGGAGACTCACCCTACTAAATTTAAATCTGGCCTGAAACATTTGTGTGACCCTGGGCAAGTCACTTAGTCCTATTTACCTCAGTTCCTCATCTGAAAAATGAGCTGGAGAAGGAAATGGCAAACCATTCCAGCAACTATACCAAGAAAATCCCAAATGAGGTCACAAAGATTTGAACATGCCTGAAATGACTGAACAAAAACAAAGGGAGATGAAAAGAGGAGAGTATGGTGGTGAAGTGAATAATACAGTTCACTTTACTCAATTCCTTTTTACTATTAATGTAGAAGGTTAAATAAATTACTTTATAAATACATTACTAACCAGTTCATAGTATACAAAAAATACTTAACAAATTGGGGTGAGTTTGGAGTCAGGATTGTGGACAAAGAAATAGTGGAAAGAACTCTAAGTGTCCTTATAAACACTTATAAGTGCCTCCTTCCTTCTCCTTAAGAATAAGGAGAACAGGGGCAGCTGGGTTGCTCAGTGGATTGAGAGTCAGGCTTAGAGGTGGGAAGTCCTGGGTTCAAATCGACCTCAGACACTTCCTAGCTGTGTGACCCTGGGCAAGTCACTTAAACCTCATTGCCTAGCCCTTACCAATCTTCTGCCTTAGAACCAATACACAAGATTGATTCTAAGATGGAAGATGAGGGTTTAAAAAAAAAATGAGACCTACATGCTAGTCTCAGATTCCCATCTCCAAACAACAAGTATTAGGAAAAGAAGGGAAGGAAAAGGATGGATTGGATTCTTATCCTCATTTATTTTGGGGCAAAACTGTCCCTATTTGTGTATGTTATATTGGTAGACTTGGAAAATCCTAGGGAATCAGCAAAGACATTGAGACAATTAATTGCTTCAGTAAAGTTTCAGACTACAAAATGAATTCTCAAAAAAATCAGAAAATTTCTATATAATAATAAGACCCTAGAAGCAATAACAGGAAGGGAAAATGCAATCTAAATAATTACAAAATGCATTAAATATCTGGGAATAAAGCTACCAATACACAGAAAAGATTTGTGTACAAAGCATTCCTTAAAGAAATAAAAAATTTAAATAAGCTAGAGGAATATTCAGTGTTTGTGGCTAAGTTTTTCTACTATAATAAAAGCGATAATATTACCAAACTTAATTTACCTTTTTCATGCTAGCTCAATCAAATTGTCAAGGGAATAATTCATGTGTGCAAGAATGGGTGACAAATCAGAATTGACCGAGTGCCTCCTGAGCAGTCCTAAACAAAGCATTTGTTGTGATTGGACACACAAACTAGAGGAAGGCACAGGAAGAGACACAAAAGAAGCACCTTTAAAAGGGAGTGACAACTTCCTGTGAGTCAGTTCTGCTCTTCTCTTCTTGTTCATTTTTTGGATAGAGTAGTGCTGGCTACTAGCATAGTGGAGTAGAGGAGTAGCTGGCTGGGACCTTGGGACCTTGGTGAGACTGTTCTTAAATCTCTCCCTCAGAACTACACGTGGTGAGTGAAAAAGGCTGACTACCTTAGCTTCCCTGGAGGTACTAGCCTCTGAGAGGCTCCTTTGATTAGGAAGAGCCCTTGTGGCTAAAACCCTTATTTTAGGCTCTCCAGATGGGCCTCTGGAGCCCTGCCAGAGTAAAGCCCAGCCTTGAATACAAAAATCTAGCTCAATAAGCTAGATCTTTTACTCTGCCCTCTTCTCATCTCTGTACTTCCACTCTCTCCTATATTTTGTAAATAAATTACTAAAAATCATTTTAGAATGGATAATTATTTAATTCTTGGCAACCACTCCTTTAAATATTTTTAAAATTTTTTATTTAGAATATTTTTCCATGGTTACATGATTCTAAATATTATATCCAACCAAGAACCCCCTTTTTCTTTTTTACCCTCCCCTCTCCATGTATGCCTGAGGACATTTCTCACATCCCCTGCCCTCTAAAAGGTTTGCCATCACTGCCTTACACAATATTCCACAGTATATTCTAAGCAGATACATGAATTGTCATAGGAAAAGTAAAGTTAAGATGTGTAAGTTTGCAGATGGACAGCAGAGGGCAGGATTCTGGAATCCTGGGGAGCTGCTGTTGGAGAAAGACAGTTAGCCCTAGGGCTGTGGCCTCTCTCTCTCCGGGTTTGACCTAAGGAGTTTGGCTATTTTCCCCGTGGCATTTTACTGCCTCATCTTCCCATCCTACCTGCTGCTTGGTTATCCTGTTTCCCTGTTGGCTATTTGACATCTGCTGAGTTCTTATGCAAATCCTGTGACAACTGACAATTGATCATGAGACCTGGCCTAGATCCTTGGATCTTGGTCCATCTTTGGGCTCTGTTAGACATACACAGACCCTTTCCTTAAAACCATCAAAGGGGGGGCGGGGGGAGGTTTAGTGTTAGTTTAGTTGAGTACAGGAGTTTGGGGTTAAATAGAGAGGATAGGAGTAGAGTAGGAAAGCCACTCAGAAGACATCTCACAGGATTGATTCTAAGATGGAAGATAAGGTGTTTGTTTTGTTTTGTTTTGTTTTGTTTTGTTTTGTTTTGTTTTGTTTTGTTTTGTTTTAAACCCTTAAATACTGTGTATTGGTTCCAAGGCAGAAGAGTGGTAAGGGCTAGGC
>NW_025341204.1:0-4814 GCF_016433145.1 Gracilinanus agilis | reverse complement strand
AATATAATATAGTATTGTTATTATGTGATATAATAATATGTCTTAAATAACTCTCAAGGACCAGAAATTTTATTTGATGTTTTCCTCAGTTACATGTAAAAACAATTTCCAGTGGCAGCTGGGTAGCTCAGTGGATTAAGAGCCAGGCCTAGAGATTGGAGGTCCTAGGTTCAAAACCAGCCTCAGACACTTCCCAGCCGTGTGACCCTGGGCAAGTCACTTGACCCCCATTGCCTATCCTTACCTCTCTTCTGCCTTGGACTCCAAGATGGAAGGTAAGGGTTTGGGGAAAAGAAAAAAAAAACAATTTCCTTTGCCTGTTTTAAAAATTAGAGTTCAAAGTTCTTTCTCTTCCTCACTCCCCTTCCCCCTCCTTTAGAAGGCAAGCAATTCGCTAGAGATTATACATGTGACATCATGTCAAACATGTTTTTGTATTAACCATGTTGCCAAAAAAAAAAAACAGACCCCCAAACCCCAAAGTTGAAAAAGGCTGATCTGCTCTGCATTCAGACACCAGAAGCTCTTTCTCTGGAGGTGGATGATATTTTTCATCAGAAGCCCTTCAAAGCTGTCTTGAATCATTGGTTTGCTGAGAATACCTAAGCCATTCACAGTTGATCATTGTACAATATTGCTCTCACTGAGTACAGTGTTCTCCTGGTTGTGCTTATTTCATTTTGCATCAGTTCATGTAAGTCTTTTTGGCTTTTTCGAGTGGGAGGGTTCTATCTACTGCCCAGGTTTTCACATTTTTTTTTTAACTCTTACCTTACATCTTAGAATCAATACTGTATATTGGCTCCAGGGCAGCAGAGTGGTAAAGGCTAGGCAATGGGGGTGAAGTGACTTGCCTAGGATCCTTCAGCTAGGAAGTGTCTTGAAGCCAGATTTGAATCCAGGACCTCCCATCCCTAAGCCTGGCTCTCAGTCCACTCAGCCATCTAGCTGGCCCCCTGCTCATTCTTTAGAAGACAAACAAAAACATCCCTAGCAAGCTCGCCTTTACATCTCCTACCTTTCACAGTTAACTGCCTAAAACTACTCTCTCCTTAGTCCCTTGTAATCGGGCACCTCCGATTCCACCTCTACTGAAACTACCCTCCCAACAAGTTCATCACTTTATTTACAGCCATTATGGCTCTGTCTCAGTGGTGCTCAGTGTAGACATCTTTGTAGCTCTTTGTTATTGTTTATATTTTTATTATATTATTTCTAAATCATTTCTATTATCTACTTTATTATACTTTTGACTTCCTCTTCCTCCTCTTGAATACTCTTTTGCCTTCCCTGTCTCTGCTTTTTCCTGGTTGTCTTCCCAACCTCAGAGAACTCCTCTGACCCCTTTGACCAGTGACTCTGTCCTGGGTCCTATTTTCTCACTCTCACTTGCTCCTCCCATCCCAGGCTTTTGACCATCACTCTGTACAGATGATTCTAATCGATATATCCAGTCCTCATCTGCCCCCCTGAGCCCCATCCCACACCTCTCCCGACTGGAGATCTCTACCTTCAGTCCCATCATTCTCTCATGGCAGACATGGTTAAAACTGAACTCCTCCTGAATCACTGGGCACCTGTGTGGAGGAGGGCTCTTCTAGTCTGCCAGAAATCCAGGCTCAAAATCTTGTCACGTATTAAACAACCCGATTTGTTAAGGGCTTCCTATGGGCCAAGCAAAACTCATCCCTGGCCTCAAGAAATATTTCCTGGAGAGAGACCTTGTGGACAGACACAGGTGTGTGCAGTATACATGCAAAGCAGATGCAAGGTAGCCTTAGAGGAGAAGGCCGCGAGGACCTGGAAGGGTCTCCTGGAGAAGGGAGCCTTTGATCTGAGTCTTGAAGGAAGCTGAGGAAAGAAAATTCAAGGGGGCAGAGATGAGGCAGCTTTTCAGCACTGATTCTGAGCCCTGGGCTGCTCTCCCGTGGTTCAGCTGCCTTCTCACCCTGGATCTTCCCACAGCCCCTTTGATCTTTTTGTTTTGTTTTGTCTTGTTTATACCCTTAATTTCTGTGTATTGGCTCCTTGGTGGAAGAGTGGTAAGGGTAGGCAATGGGGGTCAAGTGACTTACCCAAGGTCACACAGCTGGGAAGTGTCTGAGGCTGGATTTTAACCTAGGACCTCCTATCTCTAAGCCTCTCAATCCACTGAGTTACCCAGCTGCCCCCTCTTCCCTCACTTTCAATCCTCCTGTCCAGTTCATTGTCAAGTCCCCATGGTTCAAAGCCCAGGGCATCCTGGGAGTCTAGCTCCTCTCCACTCCCTTGGACTTGGTCCTGATCTCCACTGCTCTAAAGCAAGTGTTCTTGGACTGTTCTGACCCCCTCCTTATAGGTCTGGCTGTCTCCAGGCTCCCCCATCTCTAATCCATTCTCTATTCAGGTGCCAGAAGTCATCTCTGGATGGACTGTGCCATTGCCTTGTCCAAAAGCTTTCATTGACTCTCTGTTGCCCTGGACTCTTCAAACAAGTTTCCTCACCACTGGGTTGGGCCTCAATATGGCTGAAATCAGCCTTCCCCAGCTTTCTCCCATCATTCTCTGCTTCTCAGCTGACAGGGAGCTGTGCCTTTTTTTTTTTTCTGGCTCTTTTCCCACCATCCAGCATTTGCTCAGGCGTTCCTCAGGGCTAGAATCCCCCTGGCCCACATCTGCTGAATTTCACCTTTTCCTTCAAGGTTCTGCTCCAGATGATGCCATGGTAGGAAGAGCCCTGAAGTGCTGGGTTTAGCCTGGCTCTGGCACTTAATATTTGATCTGTAGAAATTCTGCTTTTGCCCTGCAGGTTCTACTTGGGACCAAGGCACAGCAAGAAAGCCCTGGATTAGGAGAAGGAGGAAGCGGGTTCCAATCTTGGCTCTGTCGGTCACAGTGCCTGGGGAACCTTGGGCCTCAGTTTCCCTGGCTGTAAATGAGGGTGTCAGACTTGAGCTTGTTGTTTTGTGTGATTCTGAATGACAAGCTTCATCCTTTTGGGGGACTCCTGTGGGTCGCCGCCGAGTGATCCGAAGTTCTCTTGACTGTCCCCGCTAGAGGGCCCATTGGGGAAACTGGCCTCTCGGCTCCCAGACTCTCTGGATGGCTTTCCCCCCGCCAGCTGTCTGCTTGGGTGGCCACGGAACCAGATTTAAACGGCCCAAGGTGGGAGGAGGGGGTGCCACTTGGCAGCTACCCAGAAGCCTGGTCAGTCCCGACCAACTTGGTCCTGGTTTCCCGTGGGCTGGCTGCCCTGCGGAGGGAGTGGTTAGCTTTGCGGTGGGGCCACCGTCTGGCTCCAGTGACAGCATATGCCTCTGCTTTGCTCATTAGCGAAGCAGCGGCCTGCCTGGTTTGGCTCTGAGCTTTCATGGCACCGGGAGGATTTCTGCATCTCATGTTCTGGACAAAGCAGAGGCCAAGAAATGGGACTGGGGGGGGCAGGGAGGGCAGAACCCCCCCCCCTTCCTTGAAGCCGCCAATAGCACTCTGTTTGCCTCATTCTAAGGTCAGTCCTGGGGCAGCTCAGCAAGGGAGCAGCAAGCTTGGTCTGGGTGTGAATTCAGGCTCCAACAGTGTGACCTGGGGAGAGCTGCTTAGCCTCCCTGAGCCCCCATTTCTGTGGAAAGAGTAATTCCCATCAGGGTTGTGGTGGGGAAAGCACTCGATGAAGCCTAGCAGGAGTACATTCTGCCTTCCACCGGCACATCCCACAGAAGGCTGTCCCTGCCAGTGTTTGGCAGTGGGTCACAAATACATGACAGCTACACTCTAGGGTGGCATGCAGATGGGGAGTAGGTGGGAGAGGCATTGTACCCAGAGGGCCTTTGTGTGCCTCTAGCCGCCCTGGATGTGATCTGCACTCCAATCCTAAGTCAGGCAAGATCAAATGAAAAGATTAGAAATCCCAGCTGTGTGACCCTGGGCAAGTCACTTGACCCCCATTGCCCACCCTTACCACTCTTACACCTAGGAGCCAATGCACAGAAGTTAAAGGTTTAATAAATAAATAAATAAAAAGATTAGAAATGATGGAATCCAACCCTACCCCTCTATGGAAAAGAGTGGGATTAAGTGACTTGCTCAAGGTCACTTAGGTGGGAAGTCACACAACCAGTTTTCGATCCCAGATGCTCCAGCACTAACCAAATGGCCCTGAGAAAGTCACTTCACTCCAGTGAGTCTCAGTTGTCCTCATCTGTTAAGCTGAGATTAATAATATCTATTGCAAGAGTTCTTACCCT
Organism: Gracilinanus agilis; assembly: GCF_016433145.1. Classification (NCBI taxonomy): domain Eukaryota; kingdom Metazoa; phylum Chordata; class Mammalia; order Didelphimorphia; family Didelphidae; genus Gracilinanus; species Gracilinanus agilis. Next base: position 591 of record NW_025341204.1, on the reverse strand, counting down.
TTTCTGGGTCATGGACCCCTTCAGAAGTTGGTGTGGTAAAACCTGTAGACCCATCTTCAGATGAATGCATTTAAATGCATAAAACAAAACATAGATTTCAAAGGAAGTCAATTCTAGTGAAATACAGTGACCCCTCCCTATTGCTGGAGTTACATTCCAGAGACCCCTGCAATAGATGAAAATCCTGGAAGTAGCTGGAGAGCAAACAGTCACTGAGCCAATCAGTGCCCAGAATACAAACACAGTGCTGTGGTTGGTTGCCTTTCATTCCATCAGCCAATAGTGTGTTGTATACAATCTCACATAGGCAAACCTGCACAAGCAGTAGTGGTGTACTGCATTTCCATTGTGTATAGTAAGGTATCCATCCACAAAATCCTGCAATATAGCAAAAACTCGGTGATACAGAATTTTATATATATATATATTTAACCTACAATACACTGAAGCCACAATAAGTGAACTGCAATATAATAAGGAATGACTGTAGTTGTTTTAAAAAATATTTTAGGGGACAGCTGGGTAGCTCAGTGGATTGAGAACCAGGCCTAGAGACGGAGGTCCTAGGTTCAAATCTGGCCTCAGATACTT
>NW_025341203.1:0-8290 GCF_016433145.1 Gracilinanus agilis | reverse complement strand
CCCCAACTGTGAGATACAGGCACCTCACCAGTGCCCCATTCACTCAAATAAAATCAGTCAGAAGATAGATAGGAGTAAAAAGAGACAGTTGTTTTTTCCCCTTCACGAAAGAAAGCACTCCGATGACAGGTTAAGAAGCACCCACTGTCTAGGCAACAAGCAGTCAATATATATACACAAGATTCCTCCCCCACCTCCAGCCTTTGACGGACACATCAAAACACCTGTGCTTCCAACCCAATTCAGGTGAAGCAAGGGAAGCAACCAAACTGCTCTTTGCCGCTTCTGTCCTTCATCAGTCTTCCTCCCAAACCTGCCCCTGAGTCCTCAACCAACAAAAAAAACCAACAAACTAGCTCTTGTGAGCTAAAGGCTCATTCTGAGAATAGCACACTCAATTCTGTCCCATGCACATAGGTATATACAAACACAAAAGTCTGACAATTTTAGCCTAGGTTGCTGAGTTTTTAATCAGATAGGTCAACCCTTTCCTTTTATAATTGCTCTTTTTTTTCCCTGTGGGCATCAAAATTAACAAGAGTTAAACCCCCATTTTGGGAAAGAAGAAAAGGAAGTGACACTTGAACCTGTGTGACCAGTCCATAATTATCAAAGATACTGGTATGAAATAAACTGTGAAGAGAGCTGTAGAAATAAGTCTGTATTTGTTTATCCTTTAATCAAAAATGGCTAACAGGCCTTGCACCTTTTGAAGTACTGAAGAAGAGGAAGACTTCATATCCTGGGTGATATTTAACCCTTTTTATGCCATTGACAGGGCTGGAAAAGCAGAAGACAAACAGGAGAAAAATAAAGAATAAAAAGAAAAGAATTAAATAAATAAATGACAGTGAAAGAGGAGAGAAGAAATGAAGAATTAGAAGAAAGAAGTTGGATAAACAGAAGAAACAGGGAAAAATATGAATAGGAATGAATATTTCAAACACTAGCCAATAGTCACAGTTAAGAGAATATCTGGTTTGTTTGTTTGTTTTTAAGGAAGTATAGATTTAGGAAGACTCAAGAAACAAGGCAGCAAAGAGGTGTAGTGAATAGATAGCTAGACCTGGAATCAGGAAGACTTGAGTTCTAATTAGGATTAACTTACCTACAAGCTTCATGAATGTGGACAAATCACTTAAACTCTGTTTGCCTCAGATTCCTCAACTTTAAAATGAGGATAATAATAGCATTTACCTCCTAGGGCTGTTGTGAGGATCAAAAGATATATTTATAAGGCACTTAGCATAGTGCATGGTGTATAGGATGTGATATAAAAATGTTAGTTATTTGTTATTATTATTAAAATGCAGATTATAGCATCAAATCCTGGCTTCACACCTGCTCAGGTTTGTGACCCCAGTTTGGTCATTTCAATTCTATGACCCTCAGTTTCTTTATCTATAGAGTAGAATTCATAACCTGCCAAGGGTTAAGATAAAGATTTTATAAATCTTAAGGTGCTATTATAAACCAAGCCAATAAACTACTATTATTCATCATAGAATGGCAACTCTAGAAAAGAGTTTAGAGATGTAGTTAGCTCTCAGTTGACAACACTGATGGTATGTTTATCAAATATGTAGATAACACAAAGGGAAAAGGAAAATTAAACATACAGGAAACCAGTGATAGCATTCAGAATATCTTGTCAGGAGGGAAACAAGTACCAAATGTGATAAAATAAAATTTAATAGTGATAAATGTCTAGTTTTTTTCCTTGTGTTCAAATTTACAAGTATAAGTTGGGAAGGTAAGGCTATATAGCTATTCATCTGGGGGTCTTAGATGACTAAAAGTGATCTGAGAGTGATAAAACAACAATAAAAAATAATATAGTGATAATAGCGAGCATTTATATGGCACCTTTTATATGCCAGTCATCTTACAAATATTATTGCATTTTACCATATGACTCTGGGCAAGTCATTTCACTGTTTGCCTCAGTTGCTCATCTGTAAAATGAGCTGGAGGAAGAATGGTAAATCACTTCAGTATCTTTGCCAAGAAAACCCCAAATGGTTTCATGAAGAGTCAGATACAACTGAAAAATGACTGAGCAACAATTGTTGGCTTTAAATTCTTGAAGGTCCATTGTATTATAGACCTGTTCAGCTCAACCCCAAAGCACAAAACTAGGAGCAGCTGAGAATAAGGTACAAAAAAGGATTGTGGACATATCCTTGAAGCCAAAAGGCACTGAGGTACCCCATGAAGGGGACATTTATGACCAAGGGATATGTATGTCACTAAGAGTATTTTTCTTCCTTTGTGGAGCTCCCAATAAGTCCCCTTCTGAGTACAGCATGGCCATTGGACAAGTAATTCTTTTGCCCGATTGGACTAGCAAGTCACTCTCTCAATTGCCACATCAAGCCTACGTTGGTCACTCAAGCAAGTCATTCCCCAGAGTTATCGTCTTGTCAAACAACTATTATTGCTACCAGCTCCAGTGGTATCTATTATTGCCTTCAGTTGCTGGATGGCTATTCCAAACTTTTTAAGTTTATAAGGTCATAAGCTTATTCATTCCAATCTGGAGACTCATTCACTTAAGATTAGAAAGAATAAACACAACAGAATGAAGCATCACGAATTGAGGGAGACATGGTGGGCAGGTGGAGATATGAGGCAGCTGTTGGCCCCTTACTCCACCCAGAGGCTTATGGCAGATATTTTTCACTCGAAAACTGTCAAAAGAGAGAGATGCTCACAAAAAAGGTAGAGGAAAGAGTTTATTCTTTAATATATAAACTTAGTTGCAACTTCATTATCAGTCTTTCCAACTTTGAAATCAATTAGAAAACTCTTCATCACTATATAGCTCCAGGACCACAGGCACTCATGACTAGTAGAAAGCTCACCACACAAGCCTTAAAATGGTGGTTTGGTAGCAGACAGGGAACATAGCTCATGTTCTAAGGACTGGGCCCTCATTGGCAAGTCTCCATGATCTATTATTTTAAGCACAATAACAATGCTAAAAAAAAAAAAAAGCTTTTTTATTTTGTTCTTTTTAGACCCTACTTACTATAGATTACCTACTGATGGAGTTATTTCCTTGTTGTTACTTTTTATGTTGACTCTTTATAAATTATAAATTACATTTAATTATAAAGTATTGGTTCTAGGTCTCTTTAATCCCTTTGTGAATTTTTTTTCTCTTATCTTTGAGTATCTTTCTAAGGAAAGATGAGCTAAGTCTAGACAGAAGTTCTAAGTTAACTGAGTCTTTCTTAGGATCAAGACCTAGACTTGTAGCTCATCAAACTGAATCACTAATGGATTTTATTGGCTATCATAAAATGATGGCATACAGGTCCAGTATTTAGCTTCCAATTTTTACCACATACTAAAAGGCTGTATCTCAGCTTACTAGGAGGAAAAGATTTTGGCTAAGACCCAGGATATAAGTAGGATATCTTTATGGTTTAGCTGGGCTTCAGCAATGATGAAAGGCTCTAAGTAAATTCAGGATAATATAGTCAGGCCCAAATTAGGATGATACCATCTTGGTAGATCCTATTATGGCCATGGTACATGAAATCTCACAGGAAGTTAGGGATATAAAGGGATTTTTGTTGTTATTTTTGTTTTGTTTTGTTTTTTTTGAGCAAAGTGACAGAGAGAGCCACAGGATGAGAATGTGATATCCTTGCTCCAGAGATTACCACTTTCTTTGGAAGCACAAATAGTGCCAAAAAAAAGGATAGAATTTGAAATTGCATTTCAAATTCATTATGGAGTACTTATTGGTAGTATTTTTCATGTTATGAAAAATTAATATCCTGATATTGTAACGTGGCTATATGTCAGTACTTTAAGGAGATGTAATTTTGTCAAGATGGACACTCTTTCCACTGTAGCTAATTGCAACTGATGTGTTGCATTTTTGAGTTGACTGTTGGTCAATCTGTAAATGATCTTCTCTGACTTTAATCTATTCCTTGGGCAGCAAACACAGATCCCATCACTAAGCCCATGTGCAAAGCTTTTCCAAAGCAGTAGAACATGCCAGAGTCAGGTCTCCACCAACATATATTTCAGAAGACCAGTGCCACTCTACAGTGAAATTAGTAGAACTTTAAAGAAGTAATATAACAGGGAAATTAAATCAAATACTAAAATTTAAAGCGAAATGTCTCAATGATTTTTCATTCCCTCATATTCTAATAAATACTGGTGAAAACATTTAAAGTTCTCTAGATCTAATTTTGAGTGAAAAAGGTTTTTATGTAGTCATTTAAAAGAATAAACTCCCTCAAAAAAAAAGACTGCTGTAAATTTTCCTTTTCTCCTATAATGTAATTTTAGGCCATCAGGTTAGAGCATAATATTTGGTAATACCATGGAGACATTTGCGGCAATCATCATAACTCAAATATCTCCAGAGTTCAAAAGGAAGCTGTTGTAGCAAAGCCAGAATGCAAAAATTGCATACCATTTTTCATACAGTGTGTAGGAGACTGTAGAGATAGACAGCTGGAGCTCCATTAACAAGGTCAACCTTTACCTTGAGACTATGGAAGTAGCTTTTCCAAAAGCTCATAAAACATTTTAGTATTCACAATGATAAGATAGCATTTGCAGGAGGGGAGAGTTCTCAAGTGGTTTAATTCAGCTTAAAAACATTTAGCAGGTCAGGCCACAAAAATGTGCAACAACCCAGAACATTTTCACCAGATTTTTCTTTTCCTAATAGTGTCATAGAGATGGAGTGTCAGATGTCAGTGAGAATCAGCAATCGGAAAAAGTTGAATATCAGTGCTTTGGGATTTCTCTTCAACTTCTATTTAAAATGTTTACTTGTCTACAATCTTGTTATGCCTTTCAGGCCTGGGCTAATTACTCTCAAGTCCTAGTTTAAATTTGTCTGGCCATGCCTCTATATAAGCTAGAGAAAACTTGGCCTCTGGATTTGTTTTGAGAACCAGTCTCCTAATAACTCATTAGGTTTCCAGGTCTAGTGCTGCCAACACATTCATATTTCTCAAGAGAACTATGAGCTATCTCAAATTTCACCCATAGGGTGTCTCAATAAAAAGGAATCAAGTTATTCAATCAAGAAATTCTCGTTTCTGTCATATTCTAGTTGTATGAATTTGTGCTATTGTGAAGAATATCTTTTTAGGGATCTAAGGTACTAGAAAATGTGTATACCAACGAAGCAAACCCAATAAAGCTACAAATTAGTGGGATTTTAAAAAATACATATTACAATAGTATATATGTACGTGTATTACATATATATGTATATGTGATTATATATGTACTTTCTGACTTTAAATTACAGAATAATTACTGATCTCCATTGGTAGAAGGAGTTTCCTTACCAAGACTCAACTTGGTAAAATCATAGATCTGGACCAAAAAAGATTTTTTTAAACAAGAGAAATATATGCTATTGATCTTAGATTAAAGATTAGATTGGAAAGGATCTTGGAGTTCATCTCCAGAGGCCTCAGACTCACCAGTCAGGGACTAAAAGTCCTCACATAACTTTCAACTATGAGCTGGATTAAATTGTATTTGAGAAGTATTTAATAAAGTAAAATATATTATAACATTATTGTTGTTGTCCAGTCATTTCTGTTTTGTCCAGCTCTTTGTGGCCCCATTTGGAGTTTCCTTGGCAAAGATACTGGAGCACTTTGCCATTTTCTTTTCTAGCTCATTGTATAGGTAAGGAAACTGAGTCTTTTATTCACTTTATTAAAACTTTATTCATTCAATAAAACAAAGTTAAGTGACTTACTCAGGGTCACACAGCTAATAAATATTTGAAGTCAGATTTGAACTCAAGAAAAGAAGTCTTCCTGACTTCAGGCTCTATTCACTGTGTCACCTACCTACTATAACAGAGATAATGTTAATTTGTGGTATTTTAAGTCAATATGCAGCTCAAATTGATCCCTTTTTATTTGGGTAGGATAGGACTGGTTTTAGACCAACCCCTTCCTTTTACAGATTAGGAAACTGAAGTCCAGAGAAATTAAAATGCTAGTACAAGGTCACATAGACAGGAAGTAGAAAAAACTTGATTTCTTTGATGCCAAATTCTTTTCCCTTAACCAAGTTGCCTCTGGTTCAACACTGTCTGGAGACAACAAACTTAAATAAAATAAAATAAATTCTCAAATACTTAACATGATGACCAAAGTTCACCTGAAGCCCTACATTTTCTTGAGTTTCTCCATGATACCCTATGCCTCTAACACAAATAATCTCTCAAATTTGCCAGTTGTTTTCAAATAGTCAAACTAACCAAGACCCAGTCCACTCCAGTCTATCTGGATTTGCAGTTCAGCACCAGGTAAATACACATTTGGTGAGGAAATGAGCAGGGAGCAGAGCAAACTCACACAAGCATACTAAGAAACAAATTTTTTAAATTCAGTTTTAACAATGAGATTTAATGCTGCTAAAACCCCTCCTGCTGCGTATTGCAAAACACTTTTTTAGAGCTGGTTTCATTATGTTCCATACAGTTCCTTTCCATTCTTCCAGATTTGGATCATGGTTTTCCAAAAAAGACCCTCTGCCCGCCCAGGAGGGACTCTAATAAGAGGGATGCATTGGGTAACTTAGTAGTGGAGATATTTTTAGTCAGGTGGGCCCCTCCAATAACATCCTCCTCTGTTTAGGGATGGTCTTGTTTGTGGTCTTCAGAAAAAAAATTCTGCAACAGTCAAACTTAGCAATTAAGAAAACATTTTCCCCCTGTAACTCTGTAAGAATTATTTCTACAGTCCACTGTAGAAACACATCCTCCACTCCCCATCTTCAATACTATCCCTAATAAAAGTTTAATAAATCATCCCATAGAGAAGTAAACAGAGAGTTTCAAAATGAGCAAGGGTACAATGAAAATTCAGGCTACTATTTCTAAATTTTAGCTTTTCTCTGAACTTTAGCAAAGATCTAAGTGCCAAATTCAGGAATCCATGCCGCTCCTTCTGTGGGGTCAGAATGGACATATTTCATTTTTCTTTTCTTCAAAAAGAATGACTGTGGTAATACATCATATATGATAATATCACACCATGTCTGGAGGGAACCACTAGGGTTTAAAAGCTTACTAAAAAGTTGGTTAAATTCAGCAAAGGCAGGGCTGCTGCTTCTCTCAACCCACCAAGCCATATCAGTTTCACCACTGTCTCTCTGCAGTAGCCTCTGGTTTTATTTAATTTACTGCATTTGGAATTCAATAAGTTTCTGGCCAGCTTTGACATTCTTTAGGATCCCAGTAATTCACATATTATCTTTCTGTTTTCACTTCTTCAGATCTTTCAGTTGGACCTAAAAAATGCATATATATATATATATATATATGCAGATATGCAGGCAGGTAACTCAGGGGACAGAGAGCCAGCCTGGAGTCAGGAGGATATGTGGGTTCAAATTTGGATTCATGTATTTCTTAGCTGTGTGACCCTGGGCAAGCCACTTAACCCCAATTGCCTAACCCTTACCACTCTTCATTTTGGAACCAATAAAGTATTGATTCTAATATATAAGGAAAGGGTTTAAAAACACACACACACACACACACACATATATATATATATAATATATATATACATGTGTATGTGTATATATGCATAGGTGTATATATAAAAACAGACACTTATGGATACATATACATATATCTAAATTTATCTATTTATTCATTAATCCATTTATTTATTTATTTATTCATTTGTTTGTTTGTTTATTTTTTTTATGATGAGTTATCACCACGCTGAGAAAATGCTATCATTGCAGAGCTTCTGTTTCTTAACTCCATCTCTCATTTGAGGGACTGATCTTTCTAGCAATCAAACTTGGGATAAGTGCAATGTAGCTCTTCAATCCAAAAAACTCCTGACCTGAACTAGAGAATAAAGCAAAGAATTTTTATTTTCTGGTCTTTTCATTTTCCTTCTAACTTTTTACCATTCTTAAAATTTGGAAAGTGCTTTTCTGTCTTTCATCATCTGACTCTATCCCCAACATACCTCTTTCTTAAACAATAAAAATAATTTTAGGAGAGTGGTAACTCCTTCCTTCCAGGGATGAAGATGAATAATTTATCCATAATTTCTGATCTTGGAAAGTCATTTGGGAGCCCTGAGAGCTTAAGTGACTTGCCTGTAATCACATGGTTAATAGCTCTTAGAGGTAAAATTGGAACTCAGATCTTCCTGACTCTAGGCTCAGTCCTTTGTCTACCAGTCAAGGGGTTCTTAACCTAGAGCCCATGACCTTTTAAAAAAATTGATGACTATATTTCATTATATATATATATATA
>NW_025341202.1:0-11641 GCF_016433145.1 Gracilinanus agilis | reverse complement strand
TCTCCTCCCTCCCTCCCCTCTCCCCCTCTCCCCCTCTCCCTCTGTCTCTCTCACATCTTTAAAATTAAACTCATAAAATATGGGAAGGTGGGGGACAAAGAAGTTTGGCCATATTCTCTCTACTATTTTTTCTTACTCCCCCATCACTAGTTAACCCCATGCATCACTTTCCTTGGCAGCTAGATCTTACAGTGGATAGAGCATCAGGCCTGGAGTCAGGAAGACCTGAGTTCAAATTTGGCCTCAGACACTTACTAGCTAAGTGACTGGACAAGTCATTTAACCCAGTTTGCCTCCATTTCTTCAACTGTAAGATAAACTGGAAAAGAAAATGGCGAATTATTCTAGTACTTTGACAAGAAAACCCTGAAAAATTTCATGAAAAACTGGACACAACCAAAATGATCACACAACAAACAACAAAAATCACTTTCCTTTCCCATGTTCCTTTTCTCTTATGTCTTCCAAGTCTGCTTCTTCCAAGATGCCTTGTTGTCTTAAATAGAAAAGAAAGGTAAATTCCCACATACTATGCCTTAGTCAATAATTTTTATTTTCCTACCTAGAAAAAAGAAAAGGAAGCGCATTCTCTTTGAGGGGTGGGTAGGGAAAATTCCATAAAAATCTTTTAAACTATTCAACTTCCCAGAGAATGATAAGCATATTTCTGCATGTTATTTAGGGTACCCAGAATATTATGGATGAGGGAAAAATAATCAAAGTATGATAACAAATAAATAAAAAATATAAATATCACAAGTATTTTTTTTTCTTTTCCAGCTCCTTCTGCTTAGTTTGACCTGTGCACATCTGGCTGCTGTTAGTGGGACCATCTCTCTCAATTCTTTGCATTTCTCTTTCTGATCCCTTTGGCTTTCACTTCACTAAATTTACTAAGCATATCCCTAGGTAAAAAACAATGGATTCAGAGAGGTACTTGCCTAGGTTGTCAGTAGATGATGGATTTTTATAGCTTACACTATTCCTGTCATATATTACCATTTCCTTACATAATCTCCATTGATAATAATCATCATCAACTTTTGTTTTTGTAAAGAATGAAATTAAAGGACTTTGGGAAGGGTTTGGTTCCTCTCCTGGGAATGTCTGCATAAGGAAAATGCTAGGTTTGGCAACAATTGACTTGGATTCAAGTAAATGTTTAACTATAGGCTCTGTGTGTGTGTGGGGGGGGGGGGTTGGGATTGGGTGGAGCACATACTTTTAAGTTTTAACCTGCCTTGTTAACATTTCTTCCTTCCTTCTGAAGGGCTAGGCAATTGGGGTTGAATAACTTGCTCAGGACCTCGCAGCTAAGAAGTGTCTAAGGTCAAATTTGAACCCAAGTCCTCCCAACTCCAGTCCTGGCTCTCTATCTAAAATTTTTTACATCACTTTCGTGAAGAATAGACAATCAACAAAACAACAAAACAAGCTCTGATTCGTAGTTCGTAGAAATTATCAATTTCTGAGATGTATATGCTTATACTGAAAATTTATAGCCCATACATGCTGACTCCAACACATCTGTGCCTGGGGTCAAAGCCCAACTCTTCTAGCTTCTTTCTCTGTGGCCTTACTAACTCACATAATTGCTCTGGGCCTCAGTTTCCTTATCTGTAAAATGAGGGGATTGGATTCAGTTGATTAAAATGAGAATTTATTAAGTACTTGCTCTATGACAAGTACTGTGCTGGTAGTTGACTTTTAAAGTCCCTTCTAGGTCTAAATCTATGAACTCAAAATAAGTAAGTAAAAGAGAGAATCTGGGAAAGTCTGGAGATCCATTTATGGAGCTGGGGAAAAGACTGAGCTCTTATTATTAGACTCAGAACCTGCCAATCATCTTGGCACTAAGAGCCAGGGGTGTCCTTCAGACAAGGAACAGGAATGTTATAAGAGACCAAAAAGAATTTTCCCTGTAAGGCAGGAAATGTGAGGGGCATCAAAGTACAAGTACTAGAAGCCATAGGAGCTGCCATGAGAGTTCCTGTGGTTGCTGCTGCTACTAAAGTAGTGTAGTTTAAGGGTCTTAGCTTCTGCCATTTTAAATAGGGAAGAATTGGTACAAAATCCAATCTCAGAAAGTCTGTTACAAAATAGATAAAAAGGGAATTAGGGTTAACAAAGTCTCTGGCTCATCCAGTTCTCCAGGGCGACATTTTAGGACTTAGATGTGAAGTGGAGAACAGAAATAGTTTTATGGATAATTCAAGAATGCCTCACTTTGGGGTGGCAAAAACAAAACAAAACAAAATACCCAATTCTATTAGGCATATACTCCATGGAAGTCACTGAAAAGGACAAAGCCTCCACATATACTATGTTATTTATAGCAATACCTTTTGTGGTGGCAATGTACTGGAAACAAAAGAGATGTCTATCAATTAAAGATCAGCTAACCAAAGTATGGTACAGGAATATGCTGTAAGAAGCTACGAAGGTGGAGCAGCTAGGTTAACATCGTGGGTAGAGTGCCAGGCCTGGAGTTGGGAAGACCTGGGTACAAATCTGATCTCAAAAATTTCCTAGCTGTGTGACCCCTGGGCAAGTTCATTTAACATCCATTGCCCAACCCCTGCTACTCATGTGTTTTAGAGTTCTAAGACAAAAGGTATGGGTTAAAAAAAAAAAAAGAAACTATGAAGGTAAGAAATGCAAAGAAGCATGGAATGATTTCCATGAACTGATGCATAGTAGAGTAGGCAGAAGAAGCAACAAAACTGTGTACAGTGGTTATAACAATTTAAAAGGAAAAAATCATAGAACAACTGGAAATGAATGTTGCAAAACTACAAACAGCAAGCATGGCCCCAAAGAAGAGGTATGAGAAAACATCTCTCCTCTACTCTTTTGCAGAGGTGGGAGAGTATACAAGTATGGAATGTGTTGTTAGAGTTTTTTTCTGTATGTTGACTGGTTTCAATAATTTTTTCTTCTAAAAAAATTCTTTGTTAATTAGGATGACTCTCTGGAAGGGGATTAAAGTGAGTGGGCAAAATAGGAGAGATTTAGGTGAGATAAACACAAAAGAGAGCAATAAAAATTATTTAAAAATATTTCTGCTTAAAAGATCCACAAAGTTAAGGGAGAGTGCTTTCAGAGTCTTGAGTTATCTAGATAATTATTTCAGTGTTTCATACGCCTATGAAGACATTTCCTGAATATGCCACATAGAATTTGATTATGAAATGTGCAAATCAGAGGGAAACTTAGAAACCATTTGGTCCAATGCCTTATCTTAATATGAGTAAACTTGATTCTTGGAGAAGTTAAAATTACTTACCTAATTCACTTGGCTTATTGGAGGTAGAACCAGAATTCCGATTTGGATTTCCTGGGTCCCACTTCCGTGGTCTCTCATCTCTATAAGATTTTATCAAGTCCCTTTCTCCTTAAGGTTGATAGTGTCAACTGGGTTTTGGGAACCCCAAGTTTACCCCTATCTTTGGGAATTTGCCTTGAGGAAAGTCCAAGATTGACCTCCCTCTGGCTAAATAATAAACTTTAATTAAAGTACTTAATGATCCCAGTTTAGGTGGGACTATTAGATATAATAAAATTTTAAGTACCCTTTTTGTCTTAGAAGTTTCTTCCATTGTATCAAAGGTCTTTCCCAGGTAGCCCAGCCCTAGACTAGACTCTTTCTTTAGAGTCTTAAAGCATCAGCCTCTCCCTGATAATCCTGTCTTAGACTTCTCTTATCATTGTAGCCATTGTAAAGCCAATCAATCATATTTCCCTGTCTTTAGTTCCCCAAAAGGGTATACAAGATCCCAAAGTTCTATCTTTAGAGAATCATCTTTGGTGGTGATTCTCTCAGAGACACTGTCCCCAGAGCCCCAGAGTTTTGACTCTGTGATATTTAGCACTTGGCTCTGTGTGGCAACTGATTATTAAGGACTTGTCTCTTATCCTGATTAAAGATTTGGTTTTATGACTACTTTAGTGGTTCTGTGTTTTTCCAAGTTGACAATATCATCAGGAGAGAGAGAGAGAGAAAGGAAGGAAGGAAGAGAAAGAATGGAAGAAGAAACTAAATCTCTCAGAGAGATTGCCACTTTTACAGTGTCAACTTGGAATCTAGAAACTCCCAAGTTTAGTTACCTTGAAAGCTGGAGATCCCAAATTTGACCTTGCCACATGAGAATTCCTCCTGGAGGGAAATCCCATCTTCATGAGTTTCAGACTAATAATAATCTTAAAGTACTTTAAGTGGAGCTAGCAGAGTCAATCAGATTTCAAATACCCTTTTGTCCTAGTGGATTCTCCCATTGTGTCAAAGCCCTTTCTCAGGTAGCCCAGCCCTTTGGCTGGATCTTTTCCTTTAGTGTTCATTGTAAAGCAATCAGCCTCTCCCTTATAATTCTGTCTAGAACTCATTTCTTTGTAGCCATTGTAAATCTAGTCAATCATAATCTCCTGCTCTCAATTTCCCAGGAGGTATATAAGTTCCCCAGGTTTCATGGTTCCTTGGTTCCTATCATCTCATGTGGTAATTTCTCCCAGGAATATATATTTTTCCCTGAGTCCCAGGGTGTAGATCCTGTAAAAGTTTTTGGCACTGGGACCTGGTCATGGCTGAACACTGGACCTATCACACTATTTAATAGTTCTGTGTTTTTTTTCCAGTTTAACAAGGGTCCCTTAGCTAATAAATATAAGAGCTGGAATTAAGACCTTAATTCAAGGCCAAGACCCTTCTGACCCTTCTTGTTACTATTTCTCTATACCTTTCTCAGTAAGCATTAGTCAGCTAATCTCCTGAGAGTAGGACCTAGCTTCTCAAGTGATTGATGTAGAAATCAGGGTGCTCATGTAGGGAATTCTGCTGCTTCAAGAAATAGGAACTGGTTCCAGCTGCATGACCCTATACAAGTCACTTAACCCCCCATTACCTAGAACTTATTGCTCTTCTGCTTTGGAACCAATAAATAGTATTGATTCTAATATGGAAAATAAGGGTTTTAAAAATATATACTTTTAGGAATTGGGGGGTTTTATGGGTTCTCCACTCCACAAGCATCTACAAACTACATTAGTTGCTGCTGGTAAGGATAGGATCTTCTTTAAAGCATCTCCTTCCTGAAGCAGCAATGTCAGCAGAATCAGGAAAGCCAGGGGATTGGCAGGACCACCACCCTTAACTAGGACAGATGGCCAGACTGATAAGGTTGTCCTGGCCGCCTGCTCTCATGGAGGCTGTTGCCAGAGCCAGCTGGAGCTCGGAGGGGAGATGGAACCAGAGAGAGCAGAGTGGGAGAGCTGGGCCCTCCCAGTGGCAGGCAGCTCAGAATCTTTTGTGCCACCAAAAGCTCAATCCAAATTTAAATCTGCCACACAGGTGGAGTAGGCGGACACCTGTGATTTGATGGGCTCTGCACAGCTTCGTCTGCCTAAAAATATCTTTTCCACCAGCCTGCTGGGGACACCCTCCCCACTTATCTGACCTGAAATTTCCACCATTTTATAGTCACTAAGGATTTAGATAACAATGGTGGGGACATTGTCTCTAGAAGGCCACCGTTCAGAAGTATATGCTATCTATAAAACGAAAAGGACATCTGCTAATCCCCTCCTTTTAACACAGATAAGCTACTTGACATAAAACACATGGAGAAAATGAGTTTGGGCCCACTTTGCAATTATACCTGCCTCATACCCACATTTGCTTTTCTACCATCTTTCACCCACATGCCCAGAATCTGGAGGAGACCCAACAGTGGGTTTTAAAAGAAATTAGGCAGCCATTCTGGAAGAAGTAAGTTGATCTGCTTTTCAGTTCAACTCCATGTATGTTAGGTTTTGAGGACTTTGAAAGTATGTATTGAATACCTACTATATGCCAACCACTATACTGTAGGGCAGGGGTCGGCAACGTATGGCTCTTTCTGCAGGAGCCATAAAGTCCATTTTTTTTTCAGGCACTGTTACAGGAGCGCACACTGTGAGCACTGTACGGCTCTCACGAAATTACATTTTAAAAAATATGGCGTTTATGGCTCCCACAGCCAAAAAGGTTGCCAACCCCTGCTGTAGGGATTAAATTTAATGGTTTGGCTAAAATATATGACAATTATAAATAATAATGGTGGTTGCCAATTCAAAGTATTATTGCTCAAAGTTGAAATGACTTTAATAGCTTTTATTTACAAAAGAGGTGGAAAGAATGAAAGCAGAGAAATGCAAAAGGGTAGAAAGGACATTAGCTAATTAAATATTGCTCCAGCTTCAGCCAAGATTTGTTGACCTTCAACTGGAATTAAACTCTCTCCAGAAGACAGGAAGGGAAAGCCAGCTATCCACTCACCCAAGTTCCCTCCAAGAGGCAGGCCAAGATGATGACTCGAGCTGAAGGTGCCTCCTGAGGCTGACTTTCTTCCTTGAGCCTACCTTCTTCTTGAAGCTGACTTCCTTCTTGAAAATGAACTTCTCTTGAAGCTGACCTCCCCAGCCCCAGAAATCCAGGACCTTTTATATTGGCTTAATGTCCCTTCCCCTCTTCACAAGGGCCAATCTTCCAAATTGCTGAGCACTGCCCAGAGGGGTAGTGTCTGTGGGATCTACTTCTCACATTCTGGAGGTGTGAATTCTCATCAGGGTTCACAGTTTCCTGGCTGATTGAGTTTTTGAGGGTGTGAATTTTCTAAGTGATTTGGCTTCTCCATCTAGTTCAAGCTTGTGTTGATTCAATCAAAAGGTAGACAAAGGAGAGTTAATCCTGTCTTTACAATCTAGTGAGGTACTAAGTAGGGGTACTTAAGTTATTGTTAACCAAAGTGTTAACTCCAAATAGGCAAAGAGAATAAAGGATTCCCTTTTTACAAGTCTAAACTCAAAATAGACAAAGAGAACAAAGAATTCCCTTTTCACAATACTAAGTGCCTGACAGACAAAAAGAGAGAAAACAAATGATCTCTGCCCTCAAGGATCCCACAGACTAATGGGGGAGTCAAACACAAACAACTATGTACAAACAAACTATATATAAAGGATAAATTGGAGATAGTCTTAGAAAAAGGGCATTTAGGGGGATTTGTAAAGTCTTCTGAGCTGAGATTTAAAAGAAGTCAGGAGTCAGTCAGTGAGGAGGGAGAGCATTCCAGGCAGGAGAGATAGTCAGTGAAAATGAGTATAATTTGGAGGTGGGGTGTCTTGTAGGCCAAACATCAAGAAGATCTAAGTCACTGGATCACAGAGTTTGTTGCTGGGAGTAGAGTGTAAAAAGTCTGGAAATGTTAAGAAGGGGTCAGATTCTGAAGGGCTTTATTTATTTATTTGTTTGTTTATTTATTTATTTTTTTAAACCCTTACCTTCCGTGGCAATGGGGGTCAAGTGACTTGCCCAGGGTCACACAGCTGGGAAGTGGGTTTTATTTATTTTTGATTTTGTAATTTTGAAGTATTTTTCCATGGTTACATGATTCATGTTCTCTCCCTCCCCTCTTCTCTTTCCCCTCCCAGAACTGACAAGCAATGTAACTGAGTTATACACTCAATACCTATTTCCATATTATTATGAAGGGCTTTAAAAGCCAATGATGGGATCTGATGTTTGATCTCAGATGTAATAACAAGCCACTAGGGTTTATTGAATTGGAGGGGCAAGATGTGACATGGTCAGACCTACAGTTTAGTAAGACAATTTCATAGCTGACTACTGGAATGGGGACAGACTTGAGGGAGATCAGCAAGAAGGGTTTATCAGGGTTATTGTTTTGAGAAAGGCTTCATAGGCTTCACTGGCGTACCAAAGTTATCCATGATACTTAAAAAGTTAAGAACTTCTACTCTACCCCATCTTTGGGTCTCTTTCTTGGGCTGGGCTAAAATGGATTGGGGAACTAGGGACTAGCAAAAAAGACAAAGCCAGAGGCTAAGTGATAAAAGAAAGAGAGAGGATATTGAACAATATCCAGAGAAGAAGACAATGGTAGTGTGGAAATTTTGCTAAGGAATCATAAGCTAGATTTTAAAGCTGGGATCTTTCCAAATACTTAACCAGTATCTTTATGTCTGGCCCAGAATTAAGTTGGATCAGATTTTTTTCTTTCTTTTTTGTTTTATTGATGCCTTGTATTTTTTTATCAAATTTATTTCCAGAAATATCCTTTTCCACCCCCAGTCCATTACTCTGTCTTCCCTTATAAAAAAGATGAAAAAAAAAGAAAAACCAAGTGACACATCAAACATATATTAATAGTATATATAATATTCCACCCCTGTAGTCCATTAACTCTCCAATAAATGGAGGAAGGCACATTTTTTTCACCTCTTCTTTGGGGTCAAGCTTGGCTATTAAATATAATTACATATGCAAGTATAGAGCACAACCATGCCATCCCGTTTTAGCCTTGATGCCCTAAATGGGTATGAATTCATCTCAACCCATCATAGATAACTGTGTGAAGAGTCTTTGAAAGCCACAAGATAAAGTAAAATTATGCCAGACAGTAAAACTGTTAAAAAATGATGAGATTCATCATACCCTCTGGGTCCTATATAAAAGCATCAAGTTAGTTAGAATTGGGGACTTTTAGAAAGAGGAATGAGCATAGCATTCTAGCCAAAACCCTTGAGAAGGAACCACCTGGAGACAAGGAAAGGCCTTGGCTTTGTCCTTGGATCTCCTTCCTCCTTCTGCTTTGTCCAGAGGAGGACCTGAATGGTCTGGAGAAATTTTAGAATTCCCATCTGCCTATAAGCATCCTATCAACATTTACCCAGGATGACATTACCTGTAGGAAAAGTTTACATTAAGAGTCAAGGATAGGTGAGCTGCAGATTCATTATGCTTAAAGGGAACTTCATGAACATTCCCCAATTGGGAGAAATGGATTTCCAGGAACTGGGAGCTGTGAAATTACTCCTTGTCCACACGTGTTCTCTATGCTTGAGCCCACTAGAATTAGTAAGTATTTTCAAAAGATGTCACAGACATTTGGAGAGATATTTTATACCAGTTATTCAAATATACTACCTTGGTACCTATACTCCTTTCTTAGGCTGGGTAACTAAGTTATTTCTTGTTGTTTTTTTAAACCCCTACCTTCTGTCTTAGAATCAGTATTATCAATTCCAAGGCAGAAGAATGATGGTAAGGACTTGTCATTTGAGGTTAAGTAACTAGCCCAGAGTCACATAGCTAGGATGTTGCAGAGGTTAAATTTGAACCCAAGACCTCTCTGCTTCAGGCCTGACTCTCTAGTCATTGCTCAAGCCATTGGCATTAGAAAATTACTTCCGTCTCCTTAGGAATGCCACTAGGGTATTCTGAAAAATTACTCTGAGAGCTGAGACACGTCCATGAGAGTGGGAACTGGGATAAGAATATACAGAATTAGTAAGTGATACACACAATATCCATTTTTATTAACTCTTACCTGGCATCTTAGAATCAATACGGTGTAATTGGTTCCAAGGCAGAAAAGCAGTAAAGGCTAGAAAGTGAGTGTTAAGTGACTTGCCCAGGGTCACATAGCTAGGAAGTGTCTGAGACCAGATTTGAACCCAAGACCTCCTGTCTCTAGGCCTGGCTCTCAATCTACTAAGTCACCTAACTGCTTCTAGCATTCAGTTTTGTCTTATTGTTTATTTTTTTTAATATCGTCTTAATTTTTTTTTATGGTCCTGCTTACTTCATTCTGTACCAGTTTAAGTTTTCTCATGTTTCTCTGAGTCTTCATATTCATCTTCCCTCCCCCCATGTGGTAATATTCCATTAGATTCATTGATTTAGCTATTTTCTAATCAGTAAGCACTTACTTTGCTTCCTTTTCTTCAAACTTTGCCTCTGTCCTTGATTTTCTTGGGGCATATGCCTATCAGTGGAATCTCTGTGTCAAAAATCATGGGCACTTTAGTCACTCTGAAAAAGTATAACTCCAAAATGCTTAATAGAATGGTTGGACTAATTCACAGCTCCAATGAAGAACAAACATGTGTATCTTTCTGAAATCCCTCCAAAAAACATTTCTATCTTTTGTCATCTTTGCAGGTTTGATGAGGTAAAATCACAGTTATTCTAATGTGCATTTCCCTTATTATTAATGATTTGGAGTAATCTTTCAAGGCTAGTTATAGTTTTCAGTTCTTTTGAAAATGGATTGTTTGAGAGTGACTAAGTGTCTGTCCCCTTTGCTCTAGAGACATACTGTGAGGCATATACTCCAAAAATGTCAATGATAAAAAAATGAAGGCTCCACATGGACAGAAATGTTCAGAGCAGTATTTTTTGTAGTACCAAAGAACTGGAAACCAAATACAAGCCCATTGATTGGTGGATGGCTAAACAAGTCCCTGGTACATAAATGAGATGAAATACTATTGTACTATAATTACTATAAAAAAGATGAATAGAGAAGTACAAGAATGACATATGAACTGATGTGAGGTGAAGTAAGTGGAACCAGAGAAACCATACACAATAATTATAACAATGCAAACAATAAGAGCAACAACAAAACAAATGAAACCAAGTGCTGTTCAATTATAATGACTAAGCTTGGCCCCAAAGAAGAGACATGAGAAAGTACTTCCCTCCCTTCTTTGCTGAGATGAGGGGCTATAGGTAAGGAACACTGAAGATAAAAGATGTCAGACATTTTCAATGTGTTTAGTTTTGCTGAACTGTCCCCCCTCCACTCCATTTTGAATTCCTTTTAATAAATTATCAAATGTAAGGAAGTTCTCTATTTTTAAAATAAATTTTATTGATTTTTTTTGTTTTTATCATTCTTGCATTTTCTCTGTGAGGAAGAGAAGGCTATATCAGTAAATGCAGGTGATGTGAAAATAAAAGATATCATTAAAAGTATATATTTTTTATTTTTTTTTGAAACCCATACCTTCTGTCTTAAGGCAGAAGAGTGGTAAGGGCTAGGCAATGGGGGTTAAGTGACTTGCCCAGGGTCACACAGCTGGAAAGTGTCTGAGGTCAGATTTGAACCCAGGACCCTCCTGTCTCTGGACCTGGCTCTCAATCCACTGAGCCACCCAGCTGCCCCAAAAGCATATTTTTTAAAAGAAGATTATATGAACAGCTAGATGACTCCGTGAGTTGAGTACCAGGTCTGGAGTTGGGAGGACCTGGATTCTAATTTGACCTCACACACTTCCTAGTTGTGTGAGCCAGGGCAAGTCACTTAACCCCAATTGCCTAGCCTTGGCCCTTCTGTCTTAGAGGTGTTCCTAGGACTCAAAGTAAGAGTTAATAAAATAAATTGTTCATATTCTTTGACTATTTTTGATGAATAATATTTATTTTGTTCTCATATATTTGTGTTCATTCACATACATTTTAAATATCAGAATCTTATTAAAGATATTTGTTGCAAAAATATTTTCCCAAATCGACAGCTTTTCTTCTTCACCAATCTAAATTGATTATGTTTATTCAACAACTGGGATTTTGCTTTTCATAGAATATAGACTGTTACAGCTAGATGACACCTTTAAATAGAATACAGTTTAATTCCTTCATTTTACAGAAGAGGCAGCTGAGGTACAGGAAGGGGAATGACTTGACATAGGTCTCACATAGATCTGGAACTAGAACTCATCTCCCAAATCTCACTCCAATGTTCTTTTCCATTACAATTCTCTACAAAGTTTCTCTTAAGATGTCTGAGAAAGAAAGAAA
>NW_025341201.1:0-5055 GCF_016433145.1 Gracilinanus agilis | reverse complement strand
TCTTTCTTTCTTTCTTTCTTTCTTTCTTTCTTTCTTTCTTTCAACTAGGCCTCCTACATATTATTAATTTCCTTTTCTAGGTAAAGAAGAAATGGATCCCCAGGCAGTTGCAATGACTTTCCCAGAGTCACAAAGCTAGGAGGCAATAGAACTGGAATTTGAACTCAAGACTTGGCCACCAGAGTCCACCACACCACACCACCTCCTTCTTTAAGGTGATGAAATTAATTAAGGCCATGCATTGTAAGCAGAAAACAGGTGCCATCCAGGGTTAAAAGGTCTAAAAAAATATGACTTTTGTTACTAATCTATGAAAGGAAAATAAAGAATACTATGACTTCCTGCTGTGTGACCCTGGGCAGGCCACTTAATCCCCAATGCCCAGCTCTTATCATTCTTTTGCCTTGAGATCAATATACAGTATTGATTATAAGACAGATAGGAAGGAAGGAAGACAGAGAGGAGAGAGAGAGAGAGAAAAGAAAGAAAAAGGAAGAAAGAGGAGAGAGAAAGAAAGAGAGAAGAGAGAAAGAGAAAGGAAGAAAGAAAACTATGACTTTTCAATTTCCTAATTTGACTCTTTCTTATAGGCTTGGCCTATAGTCATTGTCATCAAATATTAAGGCTGCTCGGAGGGGCCTTAAAGCATAGAATGTTAGAAGAGAAAAAATCAGTATCATAGAGTACAGAATAACATTAGGAAGGACTTTAAGTCAGAGAATGAGAGATGAAAGAGACCTTAAAACAGAATTTTAGAACTGGAAGAAATCTTGGAATCCTTTTTTTTTTTTTTTTAGCCTTGCCAAGCCATGGAAAGCATTTTAATTCCATTTTGTTATCACGTGTATAAATAAATGGCATTCTTCTGGTCCACAATGCATTCTAGGAGTGTCTTGTTAAAGGTCATGGCGAGGTGACCAAGGACCAGGGCCCATTGTCGTTGAAGCAACTGATGTTTAGCAATTAAAAAGCATCAGTGCCAACAGCTGTATTGGAGGAATGCCCATCTGCTGCTGTGGACTCCCCATTTGGCAGTTAAGATGAGCCCCCTCCTCTCCCAGAGGAGGCTACCCAAGAGAACGTGGGTTTTGGAATGAGAAATGGGTTTGCTCATTACTGGTGAGTCTTCCAGAAACAGCAGCAACGCTGTACTTGGGACGACGGCATCTTTGCAATGTCCTGCTCGATACAACGGGCTGTTAAGAACCACAGTTGGTCCACAGTCTAACCGATTTTCAGTTTGTGCTGGTACCAAAAAAGAAAACGAAGAAGAAAAACTAAAGAAAAGATCTAAAGAAGTTGGCACCTGGCAGATTGCAGCTCAGTCTAAGCAGGGATTTAGGCACAGCAGTCCCATCTCATCACTTGAAGGTGCTTAAGAGACATGATTATTTCTGTTCAATTAGCTTTGGAATCAGACCCAGGACTCAAATCCTACTTCAGGCTCTCATTCATTATCTGTGTGACTTTGGGCACATTCTTTCGCTGTCCTGGGCTTCAGTTCTTTTATCTATAAAATGAAGGAGTTGAACTAGAAGGCCTCCAGAATGTCTTCTGGGCAGAGAGGTGGCACAGTGGATAAGAGTTCCAGGCCTGAAGTCAGGAAGGTTTGAGCTCAAATCTGGCTTCAGACACTAGCTATGTGACCCTGGGCAAGTCACTTAACCCCTTTGTTTCAGTTTCCTCATCTGTAAATGAGCTGGAGAAGGAAATGGTCAAGTAAACCCCAAATGGGGTCATGAAGAGTCGGACATGACCGAACAACAAAGGTGTCTTTCAGTTCCAAATCTTTCCTTCGACAAAGTTATCATCCTCATCCTCATCTTCCTTGTTGAATAAAAAAGTCCAGCTTAGTCAGGCGAGACTCCATTGAAAGATAAGCACGAAGAAGGTTGGATCCTAACTTCTAGAGTTGAGAAATTCCCTCACCAACATTTCGCCAATGGGATTTCCCAACAATGGTGGTCATTTCCCACTCACAGGTGGCTCATGAAAATGGAAAAAAGACTCTCTTACAATACAAAGTCAATTCCTTTGACTTGACTTGGTCCAATAGGCCACTTTGAAGTTGCTTTAGGAGACAAGATTATCTCCCACCAATTCAACTGATTGGCTTTGGCCCCAAACAATACTACTGCTCAAGACTCCCCAGGTAGTCAGTCACCCAGGCTCTCCAGCTGGAAGCCCATTAGGATTCGAGATAAAAGTAACGTCTCAGGAACCACAAACCGGGAACAATACCAAACGCTCTAATTGCCCCTCCTCTCCAGCTCCTGGGTCAAAGAGGCAAGCTTGGTAAACCTCAAAGACAGAAGTCAAAGGCTTCCAATAAATGGCAGCTTGTTCCCCTCAGAACCAAAAGCAAAGAGGTACCTCCCCGGAACGTGGATTCCTGCAGAGACTCAGTCACAAATGGAGAGATAAGGCTTTGTTCTACGGATCCCTTTGGAGACATCAAAAAGAGGAAACCACCCTTGCATAGAAGGATTCAAGGATCTACCATACCTGCCAGTTCTCCTCCCCTCTAACCTTCATTTCCTCTAGCCTGAAAGCACCACGCAATCTTAGACCAGCAGAGACCATTGAAGTCTGAGCTTTCCTAGATGAACCCAAGCAAGTCACTTATCGTCTCTGGGTCTCAATTTCCTCATCGATAAAATGAGAAGTCTGGAGTAGACGGTCTCTGTGGCTTCTTCTAATTCCAGTATTTGGGAAAGGAATCTTACCTGGATTGACACAAAGATGAGAGACATATCTGCATTTCTGTGTGGAGAAAGGAAGAAGGTGGGGAGGAAAGGGAAGAGTTCTTAGAATCTGAGAGTGGGAAGGGATGAGACTGGCTTAGCCTGGTCCAGAAGGCAGAGTTGGGAGTAATGTAGGGAAGTCCCAAAGAGATTACATTAGGTTCGGCCTAAGAAAAATCCTCTTTTCCACTAGGGTTGCCCAAAGGGTACTAGGCTGACTCAAGAGACAGTTTTTTTACTTCTCTTTAAAAGTCTTCTCCTGGGGCATGAGATAGAGTCAAGCAAGGAGACAGGAGGTCTTGGGTTCAAATCTGGCCCCAGTTTCCCAGCTGTGTGACTGTGGGCAAGCCTCTTAACCCCAATTGCCTAGTGATTACCACTTTTCTGCCTTGGAACCAATACTTGTATTGATTCCAAGACAGAAGATAAGAGTTTTGTTTTGTTTTTTTAAAGGAAGTCTTCTATCAAATATTGAGGATGATCTATCGATAAAGTTGTAGACAGAATTCCTATTTAGGCATATACGGGCAGGACTAAATAATAGCTTGGGGTTCTTTTCCCAGTTCTGAGGCTTTTTGGAAGTGAAATCTTCCAAAAAGATGGTACATACAGCTTCTGAAACCAAGCCTGATACATATCATTTAATAAATGTTTTAATGGCTGGGGCAACTGTAAGATTAAGCAATTTCCTTTAACATGAAATCAAATTTTAAAATAAAATAAAAAAGAAATTTTAATTTAACTTTAAATTTAAAAGAGAGCATTCAGTCCAATCTTCTCATCTTTGAAATAATTAATAATAATAATAACTTACATTTGTATAGAACTTTGGAGTTTGCAAAATATACACACACCCTCCATGACTCTGGAGTATGAAAAGGAAACTGAATTACAGAGACTTTCCATGGCACAGGAAGGAAGAAGAACAGCTAGAATCCGAACTCATATCCTTGGCCTCCAAACTCGGCATCCCCCAGAGGAGGCCTCCTTTTCTTGGCCCCAGGGCTGGACACAGAAGCCATAAAGGAAATATTTTACACCCTTGGACTTCTGATTTCATCCCAGCTCAGTCTTCTGTATTCCATTAAATGGTTTGCAGATGGACAGATCCTGAGGAGGTTTCCCCTCCCCACCCTGTTTCCATCACTCTGGGGACAGACAGTTGGACAAAGAGTGAAGAAGAAGCCCTTTGTCATGGATTTCCAGCTACCACCCCACATCTTCCAGACCACCCGGCCTATCCTCTGAACGCCTACACAATGTCTTGTCTGAACCACTCCCTGGGCAATCTGGGATGAGCAATGGGACAGCCTCTGTGTTGGGCTGAATGGTCACCGCCATTCCTGCTCGCCATCCTTCAATCCGTAATCCCTGAGTGGATGCCCCCAAGGAGGTCCAGAGGTGACTCTGGGCTTTCTCAGACTACACCAGCAAAGAGCCAAAGTCAACTCTGCCGAGTTTTACCTAGCCTGGTGAGCAAAGAGTAGATAATGGATCAAGTAGAACTACTGGTCCAAATTGATTGATTGATTGATTGATTGATTCATTCATTCATTCATTCAACAAACATTCATCTACTGCTGATTCTATCTCCCAGAACTGAGAGATCTGAGCATCTCTGGCCTTGGGAAGAGGCGACACCACGGAGCTGGAAGGGACTAAGAAGGGCTCTTAACTTGCTCAAAGTAACAGAGTGAGCAGTAAAGAGAAAGAATGACTAGAATACTGTTTCTTACATAAAGATGCCACCCAAGAGTCCCAGTTGGTGAACATTGGGCATCCCATCTACAAAAATAAAGGGATCAAGACACCATCATAGGATGGTAGATTTAGACTCGTAAAGGATCTTGAAGGCCACTGAGTCCAACCTTTCCTCTCATTTACAGATAAGGAAACTGAGTCTCAGAAGCCAAATGACTTGCCCAAGGCCATACTGAAGAGTCTTCTAGGCTCTGAGTTCAGCACTCTATCAAAACAGAAAGCTGCCAGGCCCTTCTCTACTTGAATTAAAAAGACAACTAACGCATCATAGAAATGACGGAAGACGTGGGAATAACTCGGAATCCTGGAATCTCAGCATTAGAAAGAAGCTTAGGGGTGAGCCAGCTTGATCAAGAAACCCGTAGGACATGCCTGCAAGTGCTCACCTGTCCTTTGTCAGAATGCCAGAACTCTTCCTCCCAAGGCTGCCCATTTCCTACTGGATCGGCTCTCCTCATTGGGGAAGTTTTTGCCAGCACTGAGCCTCAATGTGCCTGCTTGCCATTTCCGCCCATTGTTCCCAGTCCTGCACACATTTTGGAAATCTTTC
>NW_025341200.1:0-4033 GCF_016433145.1 Gracilinanus agilis | reverse complement strand
AATAATAAACAGTATATATCTAAAACCATCAACAAACATCATATGCAATGGGGATAAATTAGAAGCCTTCCCAATAAGATCAGGAGTAAAACAAGGATGCCCATTATTAGAGTATTATAGTATACTTGTCAGATCTCTGGAAAAGGAAAAGTTTTAAAACCAAGCAAGAGTTAGAAAAAATTACAAAATGTAAAAAAAAATTACAAAAAAATTACAAAATGTAAAATAATTTCAATTACATTAAATTAAAAAGGTTTGGTACAAACAAAAACAATGCAACTAAAATCAGAATGGAAACAACAAACTGGAAAAAAAAATCTTTATAACAAAAAACTCTGACAAAGGTGTAATTACTCAAATATAAAAGGAACTAAATCAATTGTACAAAAAATCAAGCCAATCTCCAATTGATAAATGGGCAAAGGACATGAATAGGCAATTTTCAGATAAAGAAATCAAAACTATTGATAAGCCCATGAGAAAGTGTTCTAAATCTCTAATAATTAGAGAAATGTAAATCAAAACAACTCTTGAGATATCACCTCACAACCAGCAGGTTGGCTCAAATGACAGCAGGGGAGAGTAATGAATGTTGGAGGGGATGTGGCAAAATTGGGACATTAATGCACTGCTGGTGGAGTTTTGAATTGATCCAACCATTCTGGATGGCCATTTGGAACTATGCCCAAAGAGCACTAAAATAATGCCTTCCCTTTGATCCAGCCATACTATTGCTATGTCTGTACCCCAAGGAGATCACAGGGAAAAAGACATGTACAAAAATATTCATAGCCTCACTCTTTGTGGTGGCAAAAAATTGGAAAACAAGGGTATGCCCATCAATTAGGGAATGGCTGAACAAATTGTGGTATCTGCTGGTGATGGAATACTATTGTGCTTAAAGGAATAATAATTTGGAGGAATTCCAAGTGAACTGGAATGATTTCCAGGAATTGATGCAGAGTGAAAGAAGCAGAACAAGAACATTATACACAGAGACTGATACAATCAAACATAATGGACTCCTGTACTAGCAGCAATACAATGACCCAGGACAATTCTGAGGGATTTATGGAAAAGAACACTACCCACATTCAGAGGAAGAACTACAGGAGTAGAAACACAGAAGAAAAAAAACTGCTTGAATACATGGGTTGATGAAGACACAATTTGGACGTAGGCTCTTAATGACCACCCTAGAACAATTATCAATAATATGGAAATAGGTCTTGATCAATGACACATGAAGAAACCAGTGGAAATGCACATCAGCTACTCAGGTGTGGGGGAGTGGGAGGAGAGAGAGGAAGAACATGAATCATGGAACCATGGAAAAATTTTTTCAAAAAAATAAAATAAAATAAAATAAAGAACCGGGAGAACTGATACACTATGGTGCAGTCAAATGTAATGGACTTATCTACTAGCAGCAATGTAATTATCCAGGACAATTCTGAGAGACTTATGAGACAGAATGCTATCCACATTCAGAGGAAGAACTGTGGGAGTAGAAAAAGAGAGGAAAAACAACTGCTTGAACACATGGTTCAATGTGGATATGATTGGGGATGTAGACTCTAAGCAATCACCCTAGTGCAATAATCAATAATATGGAAATAGGTCTTGATCAATGATACATGTAAAACCCAGTGGAATTGCATGTTGGCTATGGGGGGTGGAGGTGGGGAGGGGTTGGAAGGGTGGAAAAGAACATGAATCATGTAACCATGAAAACAGATTCTAAAATAATTAAATAAAAGTTTTAAATTTAAAAAAACTAAACAAAGTGGTAGTCAGTCATACAGTGAGTCAGACATTAAAGCTGAAGAGACAACAATCCATCTTCAATGCTGTAGGAAAATGCTCAGCTGACTGCATCTCTTTCTAATTCCCCAAGTCTATTTAAAAGGAGGCGCAGGACTAGAACAAGTCATCTTATAGGTTAGAACTGACCTGGATGTGGTTAAGGAAGGAAAGCTAGCTTTTGTTCTGTGCTTGGGAATTCATGAACTAGTTTGGAATGGGAAGACTCAATGTGTGTGGACCTTGGAGTGAGTAGTGAATGACTGAATTGAGGAGAGAATTTATTGCATGGTATAGGAGGCAGAGACAGAGTGAATTCTAGGACCTGGGTCCTCATTTCTTTTCCCCATCCCATTCAGCATATACAGTAGTATTAAGAAGCTCTACTGAAAGCTCTGAATTAAATCTGATGTTTTATCACTTGCACAAATTTGCATTCTCTGACCTCCTCAGACACTATTGAGGAAGTAAAGAGGAGGGGACACAGCATCACTCACTGTGAGTTACAGGCTCAGTGCAAAATGAAGAGTCAAGAAGACAACACCAAATAGAAATTTTATAAGTTAACTATTTAAAGGACCTCAACATGGGCATAGACATGTATTTAAGATTAAAGAGTGCTGACATGTACACTCTAAGCAAAAGAATGAAGAAGCCAGAGGTAGAAACAGAGTCCAAGTGTGATCACTTAAAGTATGTGCTGCTGGTCACTTCTCTGGGGACAAGGAGCTAAGCTCAAAGGTTAAAAAACAGGTAACCAACTCACCTACTAAGCTTGGATTAAAAGAATTTAATGCTCAGATGTCTGTGTTGGAGCTCTGGAACAGCAAAGGATTTAACTGCAGAACCCCTGCAGAAATACATAAATAAGTAACATGGATTTCAGACACCTCTTCCTGGGAGTCTGCCCTCAGGTACTATGGACAATCCAGGATTAGGAAAAGCAAAGGGGCAGAGCTGTTGTGACTCTACTTCAGTTTACTTTAGTACCATATACTGCATAGCCACTAGCTCCAAAGATCAGTCAACCTGATCTCTCTCATCCCAGGAACAATCCAACACCGACTCAACCTAAAAATTCTCTTCCCCTAAAACAGATGTGAAAAATAGCTGTGAGACTTTATCTTTGACAACAAATAGCTCTAAAAAATATCTCTTCCTCCTGAATCCACTGCTAACAAAGATTAGTCACTAATGGGATCATAGATTTGGAGCTACAAAGAATCTCAGAGGTCATCTAGACCAGGGGTGTACAGTTCAAATCAAAAAGGATCTCTGTAGGACTATTGACTTAGAAAGCTACTAATTAACATTATTTATGTTACATTTCATTTATTTCACTAGTAATTTTACTCTGCTTCATATCAAACTGGGGACTTTTGTCAGCAACTTGAAGCCAGAACATAGTAAATTAGGCATTTTCTGTCTAGACAAACTCCCTCATTTTACATATAAGAAAAATGAGGTAACAGAGCAGGGATTTGAGCCTAACTTCGAATCTAACACTTTTTTTACACTGCATCACAGCTGCCTGGAACGTCCTTCCTTCCCTCCTCTGCATCTTGGAACCATTATCCTCATTTGCAACCCAGATCAGACATTACCTCCTCGATGAAGGCTTCCCCACCCTCTCCAAACTGTTAATGCTCCTTACTCAATTACCTTGTATTTATTTGTTATGTTTAGTATCACTTGGTAAAATGTTAGCTCCTTGAATACAGGTAACAGTTTTTCATTTTTGTCTTTGCATCTCCAGCACAGTTCAGAGCAAGCAGTAGATCTAGAAGATAAACTTAGGAAGAGAGAGAGAAAGAAAGAAATGGAGAAAGATAGAGAGAGAGAGAGAGACAAACAGAGTAAGGAAAAGTCGAGTAAGACATGGAGTCTAAAGGTCCAGCCACCTGTATAATAAGCAGAGTAAAGAATTTGTAGCCAGCTCTGCCTCTCCTCTTTTGTCCTCCTTTGGAATTCTTGAGAAATCCTCATGTGACTTTAGGACCCCTGCCGGTGAGGAAAGGATACACTACTGTAGCTAGAAGAGAGTGGGTTCCAATGATAGAGCACTTTCCTGGACGTTAATTCACTAGTCATGAATGTGTTCAAATCTCCAGGACTCCTCTTTTGACCTGCACAATGTTTATTTTCATCTTCCCAACCTGCATCATGCTCAGGGAAACAAGTTCCCTTTGGTCACTTCTTGCTGGACAACATTGCATAATGACTCTGAAAG
>NW_025341199.1:0-1542 GCF_016433145.1 Gracilinanus agilis | reverse complement strand
TATAAATTTTGCATATACATAATTGCCTCCCTAGATGTGTGAGTATACATATATACATATATGTGTATGTATATAAAAGAGATGTAGAATAGATTCCAAGTGATTAGGAAAGAGGGAGAGGAGGAGGTACTTATTAGATTTAGAGAAATTAGAGAAATTTAGAGAAATTAGAGAAATATATAAATAAACTATATAAATAGATAAATAGCAGATAAAAGAAGTTGAGCCGAACCTTGAATGAAAGTAGGAATTTGAAATGATCTATGTGAGAAAGAAGTGCATTCCTGCTACGGGAGAGGGGCAGTGCAAAGGCCTGGACGTAGGAAATGGACACCGTACAAGGAATAGTCCGAAGGCAGTTTGGCCGAATGTAATATATTATACATTTTATTCTAGTTCTTTTGTGCATTTGTTTTATCCACGCCACCAGCTTATAAGCATCATGAATGCAAGGGCAAAGTCTCATTTGCTTGTTATATGCTCAGCATCCAGCACAGTGCACATAACAGGCAATTTTTAAAAAGAGATTTGTTGAAATGAACTTATTTAAATAATTATTTTAAACATTATTAATATGATATACTTGAGGGGTAAAAGCAAAATTGATTTTCCAAGCATGATTAAGTAATTTAAATATTTGCATGAAGTCAATCACATTGGATCATGCAGACAGTATATATTTGCATAGTCTGTGGTTTTTTTCACCCCCGAAAATGGAAGCTGTCAGGGAAGTCAACATTAACATCGGCTACTCGTGAGAGCATTTGCAGTAGATTGATTGTTTAGAAAAGCAAGTGTGCTATGTTGTTTGCTCTGTGTTCTTCATATTGTCACCCCAAGGTTGCTGTCAGGGTCCTTGGAATGCATGATGAAAATCATTTTCCAAAAACGGAGACTCTTTCGTGTTGTTAATACTCTAATCATTTGAAACTCAGAAAATCTCTTTGGACATCGGATGGGCTTGGGCTGCTTGTCCTTGTGAGAAACCAAGCTTAAGAGAATCATTCCCAGGTTTCTTTATCTGCTTTTTATATCATCAGAATTGGGGTGTGAGAATGGAGGGGAGGGAAGGGATGTATGAAGATAGAGTTTCTTGAAAATGTAATTTTTTTTTATTTGTTTCTCTTCACTTTTTAATTTCAAGTATCTCCACTTTAATTATGCATATCTTTCTTTAAGTTCAAGCTTGACAGCAGATTAGGAGCTTGTTGCTGGATATCTCCCACTGAGGCTTTCTACTTGTATGGCTTTGAGGAAGTCGCTTAACCTTTCTGAGCCTCAGTTTCCTCATCTGCAAAATAAAAAAGTTGGGATATGTGGCTTCTATTTCCC
The DNA here is from genome assembly GCF_016433145.1 of Gracilinanus agilis. Lineage (NCBI taxonomy): Eukaryota > Metazoa > Chordata > Mammalia > Didelphimorphia > Didelphidae > Gracilinanus > Gracilinanus agilis. The sequence goes on along the minus strand of NW_025341199.1, from coordinate 210 downwards.
TCCTTATGAATCTCCTTTTTCATATACTTTTGGGGGTATGCTTGTTTTCTGGACCTATGAGTTCATTAACGTAGAGGGACACATTTCTTTTACTCTAGTAATTCTGCAATTCTCTAAGAATATAAATATATCTATATATAAAAATATAGAATATATATATTATATATAGAGAAATATATAGAAATATAGAAATAAATAAATGAATGAATG
>NW_025341198.1:0-3526 GCF_016433145.1 Gracilinanus agilis | reverse complement strand
ACACATATATATATATACACATATATATATAGAGAGAGTATTTTGTCAAATGTATAAAATATGAGTTAATCTCCAATTGACAGTCAAAAGATATGAATTTTTAGGTGGAAAAAAGATATATACATATGTGTAACTATATGAAAAATGCTCTAAATCATTATTGGTTAAAGAAATGTACATACAAGCCACTCTACGATATCATCTTACATCTATCAGATTGGCTAAAATGATAAAATGACAAAAAGACAAATATTGAAAAATGGGGAACAGTGATATATTGTTGGCAGAATTGCAAACTGATCCAACCATTCTGGAGAGCAATCTGGAAATATGCTCAAAGTGTTTTAAATCTTTGTATGCCTTTTGACCCAGTAATACTACTATTAGGTTTATTTCCTACGGCAATAAGGGAATAAGAAAAGAACCTATATATTCTAAAATATTTATTGTAGTTGTCTTTGTGGTGGCAAAGAACTGAAAATTGAAGGGATGCCCATCAATAGGGGAATGGCTAAACCATTTGTGGTATATGATTGCAATGAAATATTGTTTTCCATAAGAAATGAGCAGCAGGTTAATTTTGAAAGAAAAAAACCTACAGGAAATTGTGAAGAGTAAAAGGAGCAGAACCAAGAGAACATTGTATGCAGCCACAGAAATACTATTTGAAGAATGATGTATATGTCTACCTATAGAGACATAATGGATAAGACACAGTACGTACACACACACACACACACACACACACACACACACACACATTTTTATCTTCTTTAATGAAAAGCGGGGAGGGAGGGAGTTAACTGTATATTTTAATGTGACAAATTCAAATTAAAAAAAACACAAAAGGAAGATCTGTGTATGTGTGTTTATCCATGCAAAATGCACAATCTAAATCAGAGAAAAATAAGAGTCATAAGAAATTAATGGGTATTGAAATAATAAATCTCAATTCTTTAAAATTGTATTTCACATGGAGGCAGGTGGGTAGCTCAGTGGATTGAGAGCCAGGCTTAGAGATGGGAGGTTCTATGTTCAAATCTAGCCTCAGACACTTCCCAGCTGTGTGACCCTGAGCAAGTCATTTGGCCCCCATTGTCAACCCTTACCACTCTTCTGCCTTGGAGCCAATACACAGTATTGACTCCAAGATGGAAGGTAAGGGTTTAAAAAATAAAAAAAAAATTGTAATTCACACGAATAATCATGATAAATAATCACTTCATAATTACACACAGATAATCACAATAAAATATTTCCCCATCAAATTCTTGCAAAGCAATTCAAGCCTTTTAAAAGATTCTGCTAAGATATGATATAAAGATATAACCTTTGGAAATTAACTAGCACCATATGTTCAACATCTAAATCTTAAGGCTTTTCAGGTAAGAGATGGAAGAAGTGGTGACAATTTTGGAAACCAAATGTAATGTATTAACAGTATGGAAAAAAAAGGCTGGTGATTTCATAAGCATAGTGTGGAAAATCCCTCCACCAACGCAGATTGCAAAGTGCTTGCTACTTATTAATGTATTCCAATGATGCAATGAATAGAATACTACGTCTGGATCAGAAAAGAGTTCAGTTCAAATCCAGTATTAGACAGTTACCAGCTGTGTGACCCTGAGCAACTCATTTAACCTTTTTGTCTCAGTTTCTTCACCTGTAAATTAGGGATAATATTCACAGATATTGCTCAGAGCTATTGTGAGTTTCAAATGAGTTATTAATTATAAAATTTAGCATAGTACCTGGCACGTAAAAAGTGCTATATAAATGTTAGCTATTAAGTCCTAGGAGGATGCCTGAGGCAAATAGTTGTTAAATGAGTTGTCCAAGGTCATGTATCTAGTAAGTGCCAGAGACAAGATTTCAACCCACGTTTCTGGAATCAGTTCAGCGCAATCTAGTAACAAGTGTTCATTACTAATTTATTATGAACTAAACATTTTGGTAGGTTCCACATCTTTAAAATTCAGATTTGATAGTCCTTGCTTTCAGAGTTTACACTTTGCTGAGCTTTTTAAACTGTCTTCATACAAGAAGTACTAGATACACTCCCCAAGTTTTTTGTATTATTTGTTGGTTCTTTAAATTAGTTTTATAGGAACCATTATCAGAGTAAAATATTTTCCATTTGTATCTATGTCTATAAATTCTATTCCCAAAAGAAAAAATACATATATACATATTATTTAGATTTGTTTTCAGATATGGAGGGGAGAAATAGTTAATAGTTGTTATTCAGTCATTTTTCAGTTGTGTTCAACTCTTCATGATCCTATTTTTGTTTTTTGTTTTTTTGGCAAATATACTAGAGTTAATTGCCATTTCCCTCCTCCAGATTATTTTACAAACAAGGAAACTGAAGGTTTAAATGACTTGCCCAGGGTCACACAACTAGTAAATGTCTGAGGCTGGATTTGAATTCAGATAAAAGTCTTCCTGACTCCATGCCTGGCTTTCTATGCACTGTGCCACCTAGCTGTCCATAGTTGGTAGTCTAACCTGAAAAAGTCTTTTAGAAATCTCTAAGATAAATCTTCTCCAATATCTACTCGAAACTTGTATTTAAAGAGTTACTTTAATAGACCACTCCCATTCAAGGTTCCCACTTTAAAAACTCTAACAATAGTTTGATTGTCATAATATTGAGAAAGGCAGGTGTTTCCTAAGGAGACAACTCCAGCAATGATTTGGTTACTGTGGTTGTATTACAAAATCTCTTTTAGTGAGCCTGGATAGGCACCATTCTTGCTAAAAATAACTCCTCAGCCTGTAATGTCACCAGTAACATAGGCTACACGGAAATTAGAGTCTTTCTTATATTAAAATGTCATTAAACTCCACTATACGAGAGCACGATGCTTTCATTTATAAACCTAACAGCTTTTTTCAGCTATAGTTTTCCATGTTCACTCTGTAAATTAATGGCTTAAGAGCAATTTAAAATGTAAATTAATAACTGGAAACAAAAAAGGTCCCAACAAAAAGGCAGTAATACATGAAATGGCTATTTTGTTCAATGAGAAATCACATCTTAAGAATCTGATGATTGGGGGCAATGCATTTTCATTGCTTCTTGTGTAAAAACCATGGCTAGGTACCTGGCAGCAAATTGTAAAGCAATTTCTGAATATCTGATGAAAACTATATGCTCCTGATGCATTTTTATCATGGAATGACAGTGCTGACCTTTGAATAGAGACTCAGAAGTGGAATCAGAGAGAGATCTTAGTCAAATACTGCCTCTGAAGAGCAAGTGATGTTTGACTACTGTCAAGTCATTTAGGTACATGTGTAGAAATATAGTGTATATATATATATATATGTGTATATATATATATATACACACACACATGTTGGTGTACATGCACACATGATTTTATATATGATTATATATGATATTATAAAATTTATATAATATAATATATCAATATAAAATTTATTATATAAATTATGATTTCATATGTCATTTATATTATTTCATATGTACATATGGTTTTATAAATTTTATATAATATAC
>NW_025341197.1:0-4776 GCF_016433145.1 Gracilinanus agilis | reverse complement strand
GAATGGGGGGGGGAAGAGAATATCATTGAAGAAGCATTTATTAAGTGCATACTATGTGCTGGTCATTGTGCCAAACATTAGAGATAAAAGAGGTAAAAGACAATTTCAATCCTCAAAGAGTACTGAACTAGAAAAGGAAGTAGCTGGTCATGCATGTAGCAAGAGTAAGGGATGGCAAACAGATAGCCCAAATGTCCTATTGCCATCCATGCAATATTAAGAGTTCTGAAGAAATAAGTCTTGAATTTATGGGAATACATGAACAAGTGTTGGACAGGATGAGAAAACATGGATTCAGAATTATATGAAAGATTTATCACATTTTGGAGAAATGAGTATCCTTTTTCCCTTCGATAAGCTCTTTGAAGGCAGAGACTGTCTTTGGCTTCTTTTTGTGTCCCCTGCACTTAACATAGTGCCTGGCACATAGTAGGTACTTCATAAATGTTGATTGAATATCAAAGTAGAATAAGCAAGGAGACTTTGGGGAGTGTGAAGACATTCTCATGGAACATAGAAATTCAGAGTTAGAGAATCATATCTGTAAAGGGATCCACATACCTGGTAAGAGACCATTCAGTATTCTAGTGAGAGACTAGCTATTTCTTGATTGTCTATGGAGCATGAGGCAGTGGTGAATAAATAGTCACATTGGTGTCCTGTGTTTGGAAGTCTTCCTCTTCAGCTTTTGAGCCAGAGTGTGGTTTGTGCTGACTCCCAAGCTCATTGTGTCTCAATTTCTCCATCCATAAAAGTAGAGTGGACTTAATTAAAAATTTGGAGTTACTTGGATGAAAGGTGTCATGTCAATTAATTTGTACACACTCCTATGTATAATGTAGTCCCTTTATTTTTTATTAATAATTGCATCAAAGGCAAGATAATCACTGGAATGATGTTAATGAAGTATTACCTAGGGTGTCTCTTTGAGTTAGTTGTTAATGAAGAGAAGGAAATGTGCATCATATATAATATTTAGTCAAGGATCAGTCTAATGGGATAGTGCTGGACCTGGCATCAGGCAGTCTGAGGTTGGAATACTACCTCTGACATATTTTAGCTACATGACCCTGGGCTAGTTATTAACATATCTGAGCCTCTCTTTACTCATCTACAAAATGGCTATAATAAGACCATACTGGGTTATTGTGAGACACAAACCAAATCACATATGCAAAGAGGCATGAAAACCTTAAAGTGCTGTATAGATGCTAGCTATTATCAGTAGTATTTGGAAATGAGGGCGGCAAATGATAAGGCAATATGATGAAATGGTCAGAGGGTTGGACCTGGAGTCAGAAAGACCTGTGTTCAAATTCTGCCTCAAACAGTAACTAATTGTGTGACTCTGAAATAATCATCTTATCTCTCTGGGCTTCATTTATACAGTGAGGACCCCATGACCTCTTAAGTCCCTTCCATTTTATAATGACAGAGATGGTCAGCACCCAAGATCACCTTGTTATGTTAGACCTAAACAATAAGGACCAATCTAGTTCTTCCCCTGAAAGGAGAGTTGTTTGGGCCATGTTTTCAGACTTGAACTTCTTTAGATTGATCTTGGGCCAGAGCTTATGAACCTCCCTAAGCAGTCAATCTGTCCATCTTAGGCCAATGCCTCAGTTACTTCCCTTGGCTCATAGCCAGACACAGACAGATCAACTCAGCCCCCACTTAAAGCTATATCACCACCCCTGTAAAAATAAGGAGTACAAATAAAATCATTGCCATATTAGACATAAGAAAACTGAGGATCAGAGAATACAGAGCACAGAAAGTTAGAGCCAGAAGGGTCATTGAGTGAATCAATCAATCAGCATGTATTAATGGCCTACCAAGTACCCAGTACCATACTTGAGCCTGGATATGAAAGTCCAAAGAAGGAAATTACAAGAATGTTACATTCTAAATGGAGAAATAACAACTCTAACCCCTTAACTGTACATCAGATGAGTTGTTTGGACAGAATGAAGCCCATCTACCATACTTTCTTGATGGCTGGAGAGCTCCTTGGGATTTATGCATACTGTCCAGTTATTAACCATGTACTTATTTGTATGCTAATAATTTATGCTGGAAATCATTTGACCTTTTGACATGCTTTTTCATGTGCATTCTTCTTTCATCCTTTGACGCTTCCTGTGGGACAGGAAGTGCAGTAATATTATTCCCACTTTACCAATAAAGAAGCCAAGGCTCTGAGAGGGCAACTAACTTGTCCAGGGTCAAAGAGGTAGCTGGTAAGGAAGCCAGAAGGTATTTCTGTATCCTGGTCTGGTGCTTGAGAGAGAGAGAGAGAGAGAGAGAGAGAGAGAGAGAGAGAGAGAGTGTGTGTGTCCTCTCTTTTACTCAATTATAAGTTCGTGGGAGTAGAGACTCTATCTTCTACTTTTATCATACTCCCCATAAGATCCAGCCCATTCGTCAATTCTCGGGTGACGCTCAAGGCAAAATAACTGAATTACCAGATTCACAGCTGGCATTCGAGAAATGTTTGCTAAATGAATAACTGAGCCAGTGGAATCGAAGGATTGTGGGGGGGAGGAGGGCAAAGAGGGTAAAGGTGGCTGCAACATCTTCAGACCCCACCAAGGGGGCTGATTCTGATAGGTCAGAATGCCCCGGTTTTAATGAGAACAAGTTTAAGAGAGGCTCACATGATGAAAGATTTCTACTTCATGAGATGCTTGGGAAAAGATTTATTTATACAGTTAAACTTCCTATGAGATTAGATCATCACAGCTTAATATAAGTTGATCCAAGCCTCAGACAAGGGGTCTACATCTGCAGTAACCTCATCCAGGTGTCTTGAGAATGAGATCAGGGCTTCTCGGGGGCCTTCTGGAACATCAGGATAAGAGGAATGCTCCCAAACCACCAGGAAGTTTTCCAGGAGACTGTGGGGATCAAGAGGACCCTTTCTGCCTCCTTTCCTTGGACCCTTAGGTGAATTTGTCTCCAACTCTCACTGGGCAACCCTTCTTCTTTTGCTCCCCCTGGCCCAGATTGGTCCAGAATCTGACTCAAGTGAGTACCCACCAAGACTAGGGGCATTCCCCTCCTTGCTTAGCTCCTTTGTTTGTGCACCATCACTGCTCTTGGGGGGGGGGGGGTTAGAAAAGAGTCCTTAATTCTGTTCCTTCGGATGAGATGGGAGACCACCAGATCTTGCCATCTCTCTTCACAGTCTCCTAAGGCTCTTCAGGATTTGTCTTTGGACCAATCTCTGTGCCCTCCAGACCCACAGCACTGTCATCTGACCCATTAATGTAATTTAAGGACCTCTGGATCTTACCTTCTATCTCTTCACTGCCACCTTTGCATTTCTAGTGATTGGTTCTGCCTCTAATCTTTTCTTTATGTATTGTCACCCACAATTAAATAGTGAGTTCTTTGAAAGTAGGGACTGTCTTGTTTATCTGATTGTATCCCCAGTGCTTAGCACAATGCTTGGCATAGAGTAAACACTTAATAAATACTTTTTTTCATTTAGTCATTCACTCAATAATCAGTCAAGGAGCATTTATTAAACACTGTGCTCGATCTGGGATATAGAAATCAATTAATCAATAAGTATTTATTATTAAGCACCTACGGACAGGTACGTGATGCAATAGAGTGCCAGCCTGGAGTCAGAAAAAATCCTTTCTCAGTTCAAATATGACCTTGGATGCTAACTAGCTTGGTCAAGTCATATTTAATCCTTATTGCCTCAGTTTCCTCATCTATAAAATGAGTTAGAAAAGGAAATGGCAAACACTCCAGTATCTTTGCCAAGAAAACCCCAAATGGGGTCAAGAAGAGTAGGATATGATGGAAAAAAACTGAACAATAAACTAAATACTGGGGCAGCGTTGGTGAAGTATCGGCATGCACGCCAGCCTCAGCACAGGGGAACTGCTCTGTTGCCCCTCTTCCCAGTGCCTAAGGACATTTTTTGCATGTCCACCCACCCAAAGCAAGCACTTCCTCCCTTAGTTCTCTCTGGTAATGGGGTGGTGGCTCACAGATAGCTTGAAGTTGCCCTGTGAGCATGCGAACTCGAAAACCTTCACCAGTGCTATACTAGGGGATAACTGAGTGGTTCAGTGGATAGAGTACAAGGGCTGGAGTCCAGAGGACCTGAATTCAAATGTGACCTCAGACATTTTCAAGCTATGCAACTCTGGTCAAGTCACTCAACTCTGTTTGCCTAGCTCATGTCCTTTTATCTTAGTGTTGTTACTAAGACAGAAAGTAAGGTTAAATATATATATATATATATTCTATATACTAGGCACTGTGCTAGAATGGGGATACAAATACAATGACTGAAATAATCCCTGATCTCAAGGGCTCATATTCTAAAAAGGAAAACAATATGTGTGCACAGAAGTATGGAAAAATAAGTTCAGATATGTAAAATATAAACAAAATAAAACAGGGAAGTAAGTTGTCAGGGAGGTAGATCAGTAATCATTATGGGGAAGGACAAATCAAGGTATGGAAAAGGGGACATTTCAGCTGAGCTTTGAAGGAAAGTAGGGCTTTCAGCTAGGTGGCATAGTGGATAGAATACCAGGCCTGGAATTTGGGATCAAATCTGGCCTCAGACTCTTCCTGCCTGTGTGAACTTGGGAAAGTCTCTTAACCCCAATTGCCTAACCTTTTCTACTCTTCTGTCTTAGAGTCATTACAAAAAGGAAGGAAGGAAGGAAGGAAGGAAGGAAGGAAGGAAGGAAGGAAGGAAGGAAGGAAGAAAGGAAGGAAGGAAGGAAGGAAGAAAGAAAGAAAGAA
>NW_025341196.1:0-8143 GCF_016433145.1 Gracilinanus agilis | reverse complement strand
ATATATATATATATATATAATGTAAATAGTTGCAAGTTCCATAAGATTTTAACCACATAAGAAAATCAAGCGATTTTCTTGTCTGATTAACATCAATATGCAGAACTAATGCTTGTACAAATGTATAATAGTGTAAATAATGTAAATTTTATATATACCTTTAATATAGGTTGGAAAAGTAGAGTACAATTGTAAATAATAGTCTCATGCCATGTAGATGCTGTAGCTTACTAACAATTTAGCAGATAATTTGGACATCAGACAAAGGGAAAGTGCAGAAAGGGCTAGGGAAGTTAAAAAATTTTAGCAAGCTACTGCAGGGAAAGATTATAGTTCACTTGTGAGTGTCTTTTCCTTTGTGCCGTCCTTGCTGTGGATCACTGCAGCTTGTAGCTTTTGTGCACTTCATCTGTACAGCATACATACTTGACGGTTGTCTAACATCTTGACTGATGGTTGACATGTCACCTTCTTAAACAGGAACAATAGTGTTTGTATAATTGTGTCAATTGTGTTACCTAATTTTTGTGCTGCAATGATTTTTGGATTTTTGAATTTTGGGATTGATTTTAAGTAGTTCAGTCTTCCTCATCTGTGCATTCTGCATTCTGTGGGACTGGTTGTGTGTTTATTTGATGTTGATTTAAATCAGTTGTTGTGTCTTGGTGTCCTTCATTTATAGCATGTTCTTTTACTAGCTTCACATGCGTGATGTGAAACCAGGGATCTTTGTTCTGAACCTTGACACTTGTAGGAGTTGTGAGTAATATTTGGTAAGGCCAAACCCATTTAGGGTCCATAATGGATTTTCTTGCAAAATTTCTTATCTAAACCATATCTCCTGGTTTAAGTTCATATAAGCTAAAGTCCAAAGGAACTCTCTGAATTAAAAGTCCAAGTCTGTGCAATTCATCCAGTCTTTTCTTTAAAGCTTTCATGTATCTAAACAGTTGGCATTCAGTTCCAAGGTGTGACAAGTGAGCTGATTTTGGGGATGATCCATGCCATGGTGGGTGTCCATATAGAAGTTCAAATGGTAATAAATGGGTGTCACCACTGGGTTGACTTCCCAAGTAAAATAGAACAATGGGAAGTGCTTGTACCTATTTTAGATGGCTTTCTGAACACACTTTTCCTATCAGTGTTTTAATTTTTTTGTTATGGCATTCAATTTGCCCAGAAGACTGGGGATGATTGACACAATGGAGGCTCCTTTTTATTCCTAGAGCTTTATAAATGTCATGAAGAATATTTTGGGAAAAGTGTGATCCATGGTCTGAGTCAATTCTGGCTGGTACTGAAAATCTTGGGACTATTTTTCTCAGAAGTGTTTTTACCACAAAGGCAGCATTGTTCTTCTTTGCTGGGAACACTTCTGGCCATCCAGTCAACCTATCAATGACGACTAGGGCATATTTGTACCCTTGGCAATTGGACATGGATATATAATCAATTTGTAAGCACTCAAACAGGGTATGGGCTAGTTGTCTTCCGCCAAGCCCTTTAATCCGGGTCATACCCTGATTGAATTGCAAGCAAACCTTGCACTTCTGGCAAGTTCTTATTGCACATGTAGAAATTCCAACATTGCCTTTTGATAGAGTCAATCAATGCCTTAGTCCCATAATGCCCTTTTTCATGCAATGCATTGCATTGGGTGTTATACAAAGATCTTGGTACAATGAGTTTGTCTGCATTTGAAAACCATATGCCTCTCACTAATTTGGCCCCAAGATGTTCTCTCCAGTGTTTCACTTCCCTTGGGCAGTATGCTTGTTTGAGATCTGCTTCATCCACCAAGGAGAAGTTCAGCACATGGAAGGGTCCAAATCAGGTTCCATATCTAGCTGTTACATTGGCCCTGTGGTTTCCTAATGACACACAATCTGTCCCCTTTTGATGTGCTTGGCAATGCATTACTGCAGCTTCTTTGGGCAATTGGAAAGCTTCCAGAAGTTGGTTTATTATGCTCCCATTGGCTATTTCCTTCCCACCTGAGGTTAAAAAGCTGCGGTATCTCCAGATTTGGCCTGTGCAATGCACTACATTGAAAACATACTTTCTGTCAGTATAAACATTAATTCATTTATCTTTTCCAATCTGGAGTGCCCTGGTCAGGCTGAGGATCTTGGCTCCTTGAGCACTCATAGATTTTGGTAGAGCTACATACCATAAAGTCTCATCTTGAGTCACAACAGTTGCACCTGTAAATTTTTCTCCATCTAACACATACACAGAACCATTGGTAAATAGTGTCAAGAATTGACCAAAGGGATATTGGTCAGGTCTTCTCTAGTCTTTTGCGCTATTTCCAAGGTGTATGCACAACTATGGATGGGTTCCCCTTCTAATGGTAAGTCTGGCATTAGTGTGGCTGGGTTGTTCCTATTCATATTATTATGTTTCTCTCTTGGGTTCTGACATTTCTTGAATTGAATTCCTTTAAATGCATTGACTCAGAATTTACTCCAAAGGTAGCTCTCTTTGGAGTTCCACAAGCTTGAAAATGTGCTATGTCTTGATTTAAATCTCTCTGCAAAGCTGATCTTGGCAAGAATACTTTAACAGTAGGATCCAGCTGCAGGGTCTCTTTGCTATTGAAGCAGCTTGACTTTTTACTTTCTCTTTCAGCTTTTCCAGTTAGTAAAGGAGAAAAGATTGTGCTTGTGTCTGAGAACTTTGCACTTTCCTTTTCACTGGTCTGCAGGAGTTTTTCTCCCTTATTGAAGATGTCTGTCTCTATGAGATCCTTATTAGAACACCCAGTTAAATTCAGTGCATTTGTTGTTTTGCCTTGCTGTACTATTTATTGATTCAAATGATCCACATTCTTAATAGGTAATTATGTTTCAAATTGTAGCTTGTGTGGCACAGATGTATTCAATGATAGTAAAAGTTGAATATTAGTATTTGATGTTTGCAGTGATGTTTCTTCTCCCAATACTATCAGAATTGATTAATGCTACTTCCATTAAGCTTAAATCAAGATTTTGCATAGATGTAAATGCTTGTCTATCATCACTTCCTAAATTACTGCTTTTCTTTCCATAGATCCTCTCTCTTATTTCTATATCATTTTCCATCTGCAATTCTTCTTCAGTCTTTTCCTTTTAACTATGTTTTATATCAACAAGCCCATAATCTATTATTTCTTTTCCCAGCTCTTCTTTTCCACTTTTCCTTGTCTTATCACTGCCATAGCCCTTGTCCTTTACTTCAACAATTAATGCTGCCTCCTCAGTTCATAAGCTAGTACATGGTCTTTTTCCTTGGCTCACATATCCTTCCATCTTGGACAGACTAGGGGAATTACTGAAATTGGAGCAGTTATGTTCACAGCATCTTGACTTTATACTGTTGCTATATCTAGTGTTACTGTCCTTATTATTATTATTATTATTATTATTATACCTTGAATTGTAAAAGGTATTTATCCTGTTTCTATTATTATAATTATTCCTGTTATTAAAATTCATTTGTAATTTGTAATGACAATCCCTAACATGTGGCCAAGTTTGTGACAAAGATAACAACGTTTAACATTGTTGTTGTTGTTGCTATAGGATTGCCTTGGTCTACTCTGGCTTCTCTGATTTCGTGTTTGTAAAGCCATGTTTTTAATCTCTTCAATTTCTTTTGCTTTCTTTGCCTCCTTGAGCTGTTTCTTCAATTCAGCAATTTTTTTGTCCTTCTCAGTGGTTTTTGATTGTTTGGGCTCAGTTTCTCTAGACTCATGTACATAAGAAGCTGTTTTTCTAAAGTCTTCAATAGATAGGGATTCCCACTGTGGGCAATGCAAATGGAAGTATGTTTGAATGGGACTTGCACTGCCCTTCACGAATTGCCTCCTAATGTGCTGGATATTATCTTCAGTCATGTCCTGAAACCCAAGTATAGTCTCTCCAGCTTCTATGAGTCTATCCAGATATAGGCTTGGGTGCTCATCCTTCCCTTACCTCAGTTTCTCAAAAGAGCCCCATGCATTTGAACAATGTGCATGAATCCTCATCACTTTAGCTAGATCTTCTCTATACCTTTTTAAATATGCCATATTAGCATGGGATGGCAGTTCTAGGTCCTGGTTTTGCTCTGGCCAAGAGGCTAGGTTGGGGTTGCTCCTAGTCTCTGCAATAAATTTTGCCTTTTCACTGGGGGTGTACAGTTCAGTTAAAAGTAGTTCCACATCTTCAAAGGTTGGATTGTAGAGACACACAGCCCTTTTATATTCCTTGATTGACTTGTGTGGATTTAAATAATACTGTGGGAACCTCCTCTTTAAGATCTCTAGGTCTCCCCCACAAAATGGATTGTACCCCTTAACATGTACAATTCCCGAGTCAGGTTGGATAAGAGTCCTATTTGTAATTGGCAAAATAGTCACAGTAGCTGCCTCAGACCCCTTTATCTCTTCTTCCTTGTTTGTATCTTTGGCTTTCTCTTTAGTATCACCTTGGATTGTCCCCTCAATTAACTCCAACTGTAAAATGGTCTTAGCATCTAGTTCTTTGCCTACCCTTATTTACCTGTTAATTTCAATAAATAGCTTCGATTGCTGTTTCAGTGTGTCTAGAACTAAGTTGGTATCTTCTGCCTTGCCAAAAGTATATCAAGAAAATTTCCCAGAAGCCCAGAAGCTTAAAATATTGACACTATTATTGCCAACCCAGTTGGTATATAAGCTAAGGCTTGCCCAATGGTTATAGTCAGCCATTGGTATGTATCATATACCCTAAACAGCTCCATAAAGAATTGGAGTATTAAAATCACCCATAAATTATAAAATCCTTTCCAAAGACTGTAAAGCAATAACAAACTACTCCCTACTGTGATTAGCATCCTATTTAGGGAATTAGTCATGATGTAACCAGCTTCTTCTGGTTCAAAAATCCTAGGCTGGCTAGTCAAATTGTTTAATTGGGTCAGATTTGCAATGGTTGGTAATGGAGTCAGAGCAAGGAGGATGCTGCTTTCCTACCAAGGGGGAGGGGTAGGAGTGAATAGATTTCTTCCCCTTCCCCCTCTTGAAACAGTTACTTGGAAGGAAATAACTGTTAACCGAATCCCCTTTAGGTCAAGTAATGGAGACTGAACAGGCTTGATTAATCCAGGGCTAAGTTGGTTGATAGGAATTGATCCCACTGAGATTAGCAACTTCCACTGTTTAAAGATTATTCCATAAATCTTGGGATACTGAAGGTTCAAGTTGTCTTCTATACAGCAGATTTGCTCTCAGAATAAAAGCTGCACCAGTGCTTGCTTAGATGAAGATTTTGCCTAGGTAATGTATATTGGTGGTAAGTATAACCTAGTATAACCTCACACAGGCTCTCAAATTTAACTAGGAAAGGGATTTATTAACTTCAGGAAAAAAGAGAGAGGGGAGGTGGATTGTTTAAGATGGTGAAGGTAACTTTGATTGAAGATTAATTGAGATCTTGTAAGTGAGGTATTATTTCCCAGTGCTCACAGCCTGGTATAGTCTCTATGGAGTAAACCAGCAAAGTAACACTCTGCTCTCTGAGGTCAGAAATGAGCTAACAAAAAGCAATGCTACACTTCTTCCCAGCCTCCCTTGAACCCCTAAAAGCAGTGTCCAAAGTGTCCTTGCAAGTTGGGTGTCTTGGCTTTTTATACCCATGTCTTAACTGCCCCCAACTACCCCCTCTCCTGGAGTTCTGGGGGGCACTGTGGAATTCTGTGAGGCAGCTTTAACCCCACTTAAGATCATGGATGTTACATCACTTTATGTTTCATTTGGAGTTTCACTTTTTTTTTAAACCCTTACATTCCATCTTAGAATCAATACTGTATATCTCAATCCACTGAGCCACCCAGCTGCCCCATGGAGTTTCACTTTTTAGTTAGCTCTTGACTAAGCTTTTAAGAGTCAACTAATTCAAGAAAAATAGTTCTCTATAAATTCTTACCTTATTTCTTTTCAAGTTGTTAATTATTTCCAAATCTGTATCATCTGCTATTCCTCCATGCACAACCAGAACTTTTTTATCAATTAGAGCACCAATTGGAAGCCAGGTATAAACTTCTTCCAGATAGTGCAATATTTTTGCACTATGTTTCTAGAAATAAACAGTTGGGTTAACTTTATTCATTTCCTGAGCAATTTAAATTTACACAATGTGTTTGGAACAAAAGTGCTATTAGTTAAACTGCTATTGTATCATCTTTGCTTTCTGTATTACTGTATCTGCACACTCATTTCTTCCACATACAAAGGACTTAAGATCAGGATAGTGACATCTTAGGTTGCCATTCACTTCCCAAAGGAATCTGCCTCCCTAAAATGGAGCTGCTACTCCATACTATCAGCTCCAAAGAGGCTACTCTACCAGTCCCTGGGCTTATCCATTGGCCCTAAGGCTACCTAATTAGCCCCCATGGACCAGTACTTCCCTATCCCTAGAAACTCATTAAACAACAATTCTATTTCTTTATCAATCTGGGGTAGTGAGGAATGCAGCCAAATCCCAGAGAGACAGAGCCACACCTGAGGGAATTATCCCCTCTTGGGGACAAGTTTCCACTGTCCTTAATGTCCTCTTATTAAAATCTTTCAGACAACATCAATATCAATACCTTCGAAGGGATGGAGATGGGACTATGAGAGACCCAATACACTGCCCCTTCTCAGCAGGAAGCAGTCTGATGAAGAACTACACCCTGTTTCCCCTTAGACTCCCAGACTTCTATCCAACCCCATCTTCCACCCCAGTTTTTTCTTTTTTATACAAAGTAAAAGGTGGGAATGCTAAACCTGGAAACCCCAGCTAAGCAACAGGAAATCAATAAACCCCAGTCTAGGCAACAGAAAGTCAACAGACTCCATCTAGGAAATGAGAAACCAAAAAACCCCAGCCTAGGCAACAGAAAGTCAACAGACGCCAGCTAGGCAATTTTTTTTTTATCCTGGGACTCCATTCTAGGAGCATAGGGCCACAACCAGTAGGCAATGGGTCACACAGTCGCTCAGGGTCACCCAGCTGGGAAGTGTCTGAGCCTGGATTTGAACCTAGGACCTTTTGTCTCTAGTCCTGGCTCTCAATCCACTGAGCTAGCCCAGCTGCCCCTACTTTAGGTTGCAGTTTCTTTAGCAGATGTAGTTTTTACAGGATGGGGTTGCTAGCCCCACGCCCAACCCTCCTCCTTTTTCATCCGGGCTAGGGACCGTCCTTGGCCCAGGAGTGGTAAGGGTGGGCGATAGGGGTCAAGTGACTTGCCCAAGGTCACACAGCTGGAAGCGTCCGAGGCCGGACTTGAGCCTAGGACCTCCAGTCTCTAGGCCTGGCTCTCAATCCACTGAGCCATCCAGCTGCCCCAGCTAGGCAATAGGGAACCAAAAAACCCCAGCCTAGGCAACAGAAAGTCAACAAAACAGTTGCCAACAACATCCTAATGCTATAACCTTTTAAAGATCATTTGCAATGCCCCTCCCCTCCCCAGAGACTGCATGCTGTGCCCCCCAACTGAGTGCTGGACATACCCTGTCCCCCACTTACCCTCATAGAGAGGGAGAAAATGCTCCCATTGGGCTGCTGGGTGGTGGGGCAGGTGAAGTGAGGAATGTCCTTAGCACAGGTGGAGAGAGGGAGGAGAATAAGTGCTCCCAGTTGGCTGGGCAGAGGGGTAGGTGATGTGAAAAAATATCACCAGGCACAGTGGAGAGGGGGAAGGGAGTAGCTCCACCTAAGTCCTTCTGCCTTTCTAGTAATCAACTGGGGGGGGGGGGTACATAGCACACGTGCCCACAGAGAGTTCTATGTGCCATCTTTGGCATGTGTGCCATAGGTTCTCCATCACTGCTATAAGATCTCATGATTCCCCCACCCAGGTGGGACTCCCCAGCAACCTCTACTGGCATTGGGCTCCCCCTTGCCACTTCTTTCCTCTATTCCCCTGCCCTTTCCTCCACTTAAGCTTTGTTATATTACTTTACTCTGGTCTCATTGTCTCTTGGGTCAAACCTCCATCAGTTGGACTGACAAGTACTTGTTTATATTTCACAAAAGGGAAGAAATTTGCATAGTTTTACTAATCAATTAGAGGGAGAGAAAGGGAGGAAGGGAGAGAGGGGGGAGGGAGGGAGAGGAGGGGAAGAAGGAAGGAAGGAAGGAAGGAAGGAAGGAAG
>NW_025341195.1:0-7582 GCF_016433145.1 Gracilinanus agilis | reverse complement strand
GAGTTAGACAAGACCTTAGAACACAGAATGTCAGAGAGAGATGGGATCTTAGAAACTAGAATGTTATACCTGGACAAGATCTTAGGACACAGAATATCAGTCAGACAGGACGTTAGAACATGGAATGTCAGAACTGAATGGGACCTTAGAACCCAGAATTTCGGGGTTAGACAGCTTAGAACATAGAATGTAAGAGCTGGGAAGATTCTTAAAACAAAGAAAATATTATAAGAGCTAGAAGGGGCTTTAGAACTTAGAATGTCAGAGCTAGATAGGATCTTAGAATCTAGAATGTCATGTCTAGACAAGACCCTAGAACCTAGAATGTCAGAGCCTAGAACACAGAATGCCAGCTAGATAGGACTTTAGACTTTAGATTGTCAACTAGACAGAACTGGCTGGGATCTTTGAACCTAAAATGACAGTTCTGGATAAAACTTTAGAATACTGTCAGAATCTAGAATGTCAGAGCTAGATAGGACCTTAGAACAATGCCAGAACTGAATGGGACCTTAGAGTCTAGGCTGTCGGAGTTAGACAAGACCTTAGAACACAGAATGTCAAAGAGAGATGGGATCTTAGAATCTAGAATGTTATACCTGGGCAAGCTCTTAGGACACAGAATATCAGTCAGACAGGACGTTAGACCATGGGATGTCAGAACTGAATAGGACCTTAGAACCCAGAATGTCATGTCACAGAGGAGAGGATTCTTACAGCCCCAATTGTCAGAGCTGAACAGGACTTTAGGACCTGGAATGTCAGAGCTGGAGAAGACCTTAGAACATGAGAGTGTTAGATCTGGGAAGATCTTAAAACAGAACATATTGTGAGAGCTGGAAGGGCCCTTCGAACATGAAACACTGAAAGCTGGGAGCATCCTTGGCACACAGGATGGCAGGGGCTTAGAGCGGAGAATGTCACAGCTGGCAGGGATCAGAAAATAGATCGGAGATAGTCGGGGCACCCAAGGCCCTTCAGTCACCTTGTTCAGGCCCTCCCTTTGCAGTTGAGGAATCGGGCACAGAGCTAAGCCCCTGCCTTTCCCCTCCTCTTCCAGTGGGCTCAGGCCTGGTTTGGGAGGGGGGTGGAGTGCAGAGGACCTGGGGCATCAGGATTAGGAGTGGGGCCTGGCCAAATGCTCAGCATTTGAAGGGGGGCTTTTTTAGATTGCCTGAGATGCGGAGAAGCACTAGGTAGTCCGTGGGGTGGGCAGGGGGTGGAGGGCAGAGTAGGGTTGGCATCCCAAGAGATCCTGAGTGATGGGATCTAACTGGGGCGTGAGGACAAGACTCTGAGACCTCGCCTGTGCTCCCCAGACCTAGTCTCTCAAGGATCTTGGCCAAGTAAACACCCCTGCTCTCTGCCTACGCCCTCTGCACATCCTTGGGGTGAGCCAGCCTGGCCCTCGTTGAGGGTCAAGCAGGCCTCCCGGGGCCAGGCAGGAAGAGGAGCAATGGTGGCCCCCAGATCGGGATGGAAGAAAGCAGGTGGTTTGGGGGCTGCAGGCTGGGGGTTCCACCAGGCCCCCCACCCTGGAACTAGTTCCAGAGCCGTCACTGTGGAAACAGCCCCACTCGAGCTCCCTATTCGTGAGGCCCGGTGGAGGCGGCCCTGGCTGCCTCATCTGGTGTTCAAGGACACTGGGAGGAGCATGAGAGGGCCTGGGCCCAAGGAGCCCTCCCTGCCTTTGAGGTGGGGGCAGGGGACCAGGGACAGAAAGGCAGCATCCTGACCCCGTGCCCGGCAGCCCCTCGAAGCAGCAGGGGAGCCCAGGGCGCAGGGAGGTGGCGAGGGAGGCAGCTGGAAGCCAGGCGTGCTAACAGGTGGAAAGGATGGCCTGGAAGGGAACAGGTGGGTCATGGGGTGAGGAAGCAGCGGCTCAGATCCACGCGTGGGCCCGTCCGCCCTGCAGTGCCCCCTTCCACATCCCTGGGCACGCCCGTACCCCGGGAGGCCTCGAGGTTGCCGAGGGAGGGGCTGAGGCTGGAGGATGGGGCTGGTGGAGGTGGGGGGAGAGACTGTTGCTAAGAGCCATCATGGAAGAGCCCTGAGGGGGTTGGGGTTTTCGAGAGCCCCCTGGGGTCCCCCTTCTTTTCCCCCGACTCTCCAGCCACCCCCCTCTCTCCCGTCTCCCTGGGGACCCAAAATTGCTGCTGGAGCAGACATGGAATCTTTTCAGTTACACTCTTTCCCCAGGGAGCAAGGCTGCAAGTAGGCAGGAGACACGCACACGCACACGCACACGCACACGCACCGATCTGGAGCTGGCCAAGCAGGGGGTCTTTCCTTCTCGGGGGATGCTTCGAATGCCAGGGTGGGGTGAGACGGCGGCTTCGGCTTCCCCTGGGCCGGGACTTGGGCAGCAGAGCGTGCTGGGGGAGGTCAGGCCTCCATTAGGCAGGTCTCTGCCCTGGACGGGTGCCCAAGCCAGCCCTGCCAAGGGCAGCCTGTGCCAAGGCCAGGGCAGGCGGTGCCAGATTCACGGGGAGGGCTCCGGCCTGCCAAGGAGTCTGGGGGAGCCAACCTCTGGCTAAGGGGCCCGAGCGCCGTCCACGTCGCCGGGGGTTGGAATGTGGTTGGCAGAAGGCGTGGAGCCTTCGCAGAGGGCAGTGCCCGGCGCTGAGGGCCAGCCCCGTGGCAGCGCCTCGAGAGGAGAGTCGTGGGGGGCCGCCGTGTGCCCGGGCCGGGGCTATGTGTGGGACGTGACTCGGGGGCCTCGCTGACAGTAGCCGGTGTCTGCGGGGTTTGGGGGTTCGCTCTGGTCCTGGCTGCGGTCAGCAGGGCCTGCGTCCCCGGGGTGGGAACTGAGCCTCAGTTCCCACATCTGTAAAATGGGGGTGCAGAGGCGGGTCCAGGGACCTGTGATGCTGATCGATGGCGCTGCCGGGGTGCCAGGGGCCAGGCCACGAGGGGAGAGGGACCGTGTGCCTGCGTGAGGGGAGCAGGGGAGGGGCACGTGCCCGTGTGTGCGCCCGGGGAGTGGGAGGGGGAGCTCCGGGCCGCCTGTGCAGCAGCTGGGCCGCTGTCATAACTGCGCTAATCTGAGTACCCGTGCAAGCTGTAAACAGCACTTAATGAGTTTATTTGGAGTGAGGTGCTCCTAGGTGTGCCAGGGGAGCTGGGAGCCGTGCCCGGGAGAGCTCCCAGGGCTGGGGGAGCCAGGCTCCCCGGGGGCCCTCCCACCCTTCTTTGCCTCCCTGCTGTCTGTCTTGGGCCTGTGGCCTGGCTCTCTGCCGGGCAGCCTCATCCTTACCTGGACCCTCCAGTGGAGGAAAGCTGGTGGGGGCAGGGCATCTCCCTTCCTGGGACCCTGGTGGGGAGAGCCGGCCGAAGGCAGCACAGTATCGTGGGAAGCCTGGCTTTGAATTCCAGTCTTCCCCCTTTATTGCCCTCTCAGATGCAGGACTTCCGTTTCTCCCTCTCTCGGATGAGGGGATTGGACTCCGTGGGCAGCCTTCAGGGCTCTGGGAGCTCAGAAGGGAAAACAGCCGATTTTCTTTGTAATTCTGCACATTCTATTTCTTGTCTTAAAAGCATTATTCTGAGAAGGGCTCCAGAGGCTTTGCCCACCCTGGCCCACAGATGCGCGATGGAGAAGGCTGAGCATCCGGGCCTCTCTCCAGTGCTCCAGCTTCTGACAGTGGCTGCCAGGATGGCTTTTAGGAGCAGGCTGTGCCTTCGATCCCCCCTCCCCCCCGGGGTCCTGCCATGCCTCTGCCCCCTGCCCACTGGCCTTTGGTGTGAGGTTTACAGTGACGCCGCCCCCAGCAGGCCATAAAACACCAGGACCCTCACGGACAGTGGCATCAAATTGAGGGTGCAAAGGAGAAACACAGGATTAGAGAAGGGCCTTAGAACACAGCATGCCAGAGCTGGAGGGGGCTTAGAACACAGCATGTCAGAGCTAGAGGGGTCTTAGAACACAGCATGTCAGAGCTGGAGGGGGCTTAGAACACAGAATGTCAGAGCTAGAAGGGTCTTAGAACACAGCATGTCAGAGCTAGAAGGGTCTTAGAACACAGAATGTCAGAGCTAGAAGGGTCTTAGAACACAGCATGTCAGAGCTGGAGGGGGCTTAGAACACAGAATGTCAGAGCTGGAGGGGGCTTAGAACACAGAATGTCAGAGCTGGAGGGGGCTTAGAACACAGAATGCCAGAGCTGGAGGGGTCTTAGAACACAGAATGCCAGAGCTGGAGGGGGCTTAGAACACAGAATGTCAACTAGAAGGGTCTTAGAACATAGAATGTTCGATCTAGAAGGGCCTTAAAACTCAGAAAGTCAGAGCTGGGATGTAGAATGTCTCGATGCCAGAACCCCAGACCTGTGAGGTCATCTCGTCCGTCTTGACCCTTACCACAAAACCCTTTTACCGTATTGCTGGTAGAAGTCACCATTTCGTCCCTGCTTGAAGGCTTCTTCAGAGCAGGACGCAGGCTTTGCCCTCTGGTGGCCCATTTCCCCTTTGGGCAGCTGGACTTTCCCGGCTCCAGGTGCTCCAGTCGCTGCTGGTCCTCTTTGGGGCCAAGCAGAACAAGGAGGATCTCCCTTCCCTAGGCTTCGGGGCTGTTGCTGTGTCCCTTCTCCCCCTGCCCCTGCCTGCCCTGCTCTGGCTCTTCTCTAGCCATCCAGGCTCTTAGAACTGATCGTCATGGAGCCTGGCCTCCTCCTGGTCATCCTCCTTAGCGTTTGTGTTGTCAGTTTACCCATTGGCCCTTCTATATAGGGAGAGAAATCAGTTCTGCTGCTGCTGGAATGTGTGTCAGAGAGACCGAGACAGAGACAGAACGTGGAATAACAGTGGTAGGAATTTCTAGTTCAGCTGAAAAGCTGAGGAGGAAGATTGAAAAAAAACAAACAAAAACAAATCCTTACCTTGTATCCATTCCAAGGCAGAAGAGTGGAAAGGGCTAGGCAGTGGGGGTTAAGTGACTTCCCCAGGGTCACACTGCTAAGAAATATCTGAGGTCAAATTTGAACCCAGGACCTCCCATCTCTCGGCCTGGCTTTCTAACAGATACTGAGCCACCTAGCTTGGCCCTTGGAGGAAGATTTGTATGACCTTTGAACCCAGAGATCTGGACACTGGGCCTCTTAGGAGGAAAAGAGAATTCTTGGTGTCCGACCCACAGTGTCGGGACCTGGAAGAGACTTTAGACTACATGGCACTGAAGTGGGGGGTGAGCCTCGAGGCCACCCAATTCAATTGGATCATTTCATCAGTGAGGCAACGGGCCCAGATTGGGGCGGTGACTTGCCCAGTGTCCTGCGGGCAGTAAGCAGCAGGATTCAAACCCAGGACCACGGCATCACCTCATTTCCCAGAGGGGAGGCAGAGGCCCGGGGCTGGAAGTGACTTTTCCAATGTTCCATGGGCAGAACGTGGCAAAGCTGGGCCACTCGTCGGCTAGGGGACCTCGGGCCACGCTTTCCCTCGTGGCCTGGGCTAGCTCGTCCTTCAGGCTTCGAAGGCCGGGATGGGACAGGCAGAGAAGGGGAGAGAAGGGAAGGCTAGAGGCCAGCCCTCGGCAAGGATGGGGGTCCAGAGCGCGCAGAAGCATGGACCGATGGGCCGGGACGGCAGCCTAGAACTCTCGCTGTGGAGGACGTTCTCCACATTCTCTGCCTGAGGATGGACATTAGAGCTCTAGGACCCGCCGGCGGCGCTGGCTTCTGGGAAGGACACACGAAGCGTCCAGGGGCCTCGGGGCCAGGCGGAGGAAGGAAAGGGGTCTCCGAGGGGGAAGGCCCAGGCTCAGCCTCCCAGGAAAGCAGCCGGAGGAGTCGGGGGTGGCACCAAAGGGAGGGAGCTCGAGGGGGGAGCCGAGGAGAGAGCCGTGCGGCTAACGTGTCCAATTAAATTACTTTAAACCCTGCCGCGGCAGCTGCTCCCGGCGGGGCCCTGAGTACAAATTGGATCCGTCTCATTACCACGGGTCGGTGGAAGCTGGGCGGGGGTTGGGGGACGGACAGTCATCCCTCAGGCCAGGCCTCCTCCCCAGGACCGCCGTCCACCCTCGTCTCTCCCGAGGGCCTCAGGACCCTCCGGGCCCTTCTTCGGCTCTTGGCTGCTTCCGAGGATTCCCTCTTCGACCTTTCCTGTCGTAGACTCTCGCAGCCCATCGGATCATTATTCGTTCTGTGGGAATTCTTACTCTACTAAGAGGCCTCTTTTCTGGTTTTCCCTTTGGGTCGGCTTGTGAGGAGGGTCTGGCCCAGACACAGCCTCCTCCTCCCGAGGCATCTTCTGATCCCGAGCCAACGGCTTTTTGGTTTTCTGAAACCCTTTCCTTTTGGCTCGCTCTCCCATCTGCGCCAGAAGAGCGCTGAGGCCTGGGCAGCTGGGGTTAAGTGGTTTTCCCAGGATCGCACAAGTAGGAAGTTTCTGAGGCCCAATTCAAGCCCTCCTCCAGGCCTGGCACTATCCACCACGCTACCCAGCCTCCCCTCTGAGCCAACGTCCAGTTTGGGCAGGCGAGGGAACTGCCCCTCCGTGCAGCCACTTCTGGGAGAAACCTCGTTATTGTTGGCCAGCTAAAGACCAAGTGCCTGGGCCTGGTCACCAGCCGGGTTGGACCCTGGCACGGAGTTTCTCTTCCGCCCAGTCCCCCAGTCCAATAGCCCCTCTTCCTCCTCATCACTCCTCTGCCCAGAACATGGCTGCTGCCAGAGCATCCGTGTAGATGTTCTCTTTGCTGGTGGTGCCCATCCCTGCCCTCATCCTACACTGCCAGGGCACGTGGCTCTGTTTGGGCAGCCTGGTGGAGCAGAAGGAGCCTCCCTCCCGGCTTGGGCAGAATCATGGGAAGGGATAAGATGGCTTTCAAGCACCATCTGAAAGGCCGGGCCGTCATCACGTGTCTCTAAGCGTGGACTGTGTGCCAGACACTTGCCACGCATGGCATGGTGGGGATTACTCTAGGCCAGGGCTCGGCAACGTGTGGCTCTCGGGCCATCCCTGGCTCTTTCGAGGGCCAGATGCGGCTCTTTCTGCAGGAGCCATAAAGTCCATTTTTTTTTTCAGACACTGTTACAGGAGCGGCACTGGGAGCACTGACGGCTCTCACAAAATGACATTTTAAAAAAGGTGGCAAAAAGGTTGCCGACCCCTGCTCCAGAGCCTCCCGCCCCCTTTCCAGAAAAAATATGACTTAGTGCCCCTGTCACATGCTATCATTGCCCCCTTACAGTTATTCACCACCCCCAAATGCCCCTGTGGCCATCACTGCTCCCCTGGATCGCTGCAGCACCCACCAGGGGGCGATGGCACCCACTTTGGGAATCACTGCTCTAGAGCAAGGGTTCTAACCTGGGGTCTGTACATTTACAAATATATATTTTAGGGGCAGCTGGGTAGCTCAGTGGATTGAGAGTCAGGCCTAGAGACAGGAGGTCCTGGGTTCAAATCTGGCCTCAGACATTTCCCAGCTGGGTGACCCTGGGCAAGTCACTTGACCCCCCATGGCCTACCCTTACCACTCTTCTGCCTTGGAGCCAATACACAGAATTGACTCCAAGACAGAAGGTAAGGGTTAAAATATATATATATATATATATATATATATATATATATATATATA
>NW_025341194.1:0-5570 GCF_016433145.1 Gracilinanus agilis | reverse complement strand
AAGGAAGGAAGGAAGGAAGGAAGGAAGGAAGGAAGGAAGGAAGGAAGGAAGGAAGGAAGGAAGGAAGGAAGGAAGAAAATAATATGAAAAGATATCCCATCTCTGGGACTCAGTTTGCTACTCTGTAAAATAAAGAAATAGGACTGGGTCAGTCATTCCCAACTTTCAAGTCCAAGGATGGAGCATTACTTTTGAGAAATATTATGGACTCTGCAAATGATAGTATTATGGGTACCTGTTGAATGAGAGCAAAAAGTGACAATTTCAAATGAATAGTTTTAAATTAATTTGTGTTTTTCATTGTAGTAGCATCCACGCATATTCGAAAAATAGTATTGCAAATGTAGGGAGGAGAATATAGCTATATCTCCAGCTGGCAGCCCCATGCCTCAGGTCAGCCTTATAAAGCCTCATAAAAAGCTTTATGGAGAAGCTGAAGGTGGGCATGTCCACTAAGACAAAGCAGAAAGGGCAAAAGAGAAGAGGAGTCCATGAGCCAAGGGATGAAAGTAACCTGTGATAATTTGGTGATGGCCTGGAAATTTGGTGATTCAGAACATAGATGGATGAAGGAAGCATGGCTAGAGGCCAAGGTACTCCTCCTCCCTGGCCAGTCTCAGCTGGATACAACCTGGAATTCTCAGTGAGAGAGCTTGTGAAAACCCAGGCTTTCCATGGGGCTT
This sequence comes from Gracilinanus agilis, assembly GCF_016433145.1. Classification (NCBI taxonomy): domain Eukaryota; kingdom Metazoa; phylum Chordata; class Mammalia; order Didelphimorphia; family Didelphidae; genus Gracilinanus; species Gracilinanus agilis. The sequence goes on along the minus strand of NW_025341194.1, from coordinate 4,887 downwards.
TTCATGATTCCCTGCTTTAACCCTGGCAAATACAGGGGATATAAGTGCCCTCTATCCTACTCTGCACCAGCAAGTACAAGCAAAGGTCTCTCCATAGGAAATGACTAACCTATTCACTTATATATAGCCCATATCCTGCCTCATTCTTAACAAGCTGTGTTCTGATTCTAAATCCACATTTTTAGCCTGGTAGTGAGGCAAGAAAAGACTCTAGTTTTTGTTTTTGTTTGTTTTTTATGCAGAAAAAGGATTCATTTTAAGGATGATTTAGAATAACAAAAACCACCTCAATACTACATGATGCAAAATAGAAGAGAGGAAACAACCTTGTTGGCTAACTCCCCAAAAATGGAGAGACTTGGTAGTGGAGTGAGTAGGTAGAGAAATGAACTCAGAGTTAATTGACTTCAATCCTGCTTTGGTCACTTACTAAATGTGTTCTTGTTATAAATCTCAAATCCTAACCAGAGGATAGAATTGATTGAGTTTCCTCATCTGTGCATTGAAGGGGTTGGATGGAAGCAGTATGGTGGGCACTGAAACTGGGAGTTAGGAAGAGCTGACTTTGACTCTCATCTTAGTCACTAATTTGTTGATCCATTGAGAATCTCATTTGACCTCTCTGAGCCTCGGTTTGCTCAAAATGAGGGGGTTGAACTTGATGATCTGGAACAGTGATTCCCAAAGTGGGCGCCACCGCCCCCTGGTGGGTGCTGCAGCGATCCAGGGAGACGGTGATGGCCACAGGTGCATTTATCTTCCTATTAATTGCTATTAAAATTTTTTTAAAAATTAATTTCCAGGGGACTAAGTAATATTTTTTCTGGAAAGGGGGTGGTAGGCCAAAAAAGTTTGGGAACCTCTAATCTAGAAGGTCCTTTTTGGCTTCAGATATATGATCCCAAGATCGTATGCCCTGGCATACCTGGCCCAGAGCCTTTATTCTATTTTCTCTCTCATAATTCTTAAATTAACACTGCCAACATTACCCCTACCCTACCTCCCCTACCCAGGCTACTGACTCCCCTGCTCTTCCTATATTATCTTGGCAGCTGAACCTTGGTGGAGATACCCTTCCCCACCTCCTTGACTTTCTCTGAAACTCTGTGGGTGTCCCTGACCCCAGAAATAGCCCATTAGCTTGTCACCCACCATCATGGCTACAACTCCTGCCCCATATATCTTTGTGAGGGATATTATTCAGGTGAAAGAAGGCCTATTTATCTATATATAAATTCAAATATATGCATGAATATTATATATGTATATGTTGTCCCAGAAGCCTTAGTGACATTTTAAGCATTATGCATATGGCACTGGACCTAAAATCAAGAAGACCTGAGTTCAAACCCAACCTGAGACATTTACTAACTGTGTGAACCTGGGAAAGTCAACTAGCCTCTTTTTTCCTTGGTTTCTTCATCTGTAAAATGGGGATAATAATAATATTGCCTCCAAGTGTTGTGGTGGAAAAACAAATAAGATAATCTTTGTAAAGAATTTTGCAAACCTTAAAGAATAATTTTAAATCCTAGCTATTATCATTATTTATTTATCCATATACCTTTTAATGGTGTCTACAGATTTGAAACTATTCAACTACATAATCTCTGAGCTGCCTTCTAGTTCTCAATTTGTCTGTGAATAGAGAAAAAAAATCATTTAAAAAATTAGATGTGAGAATTCCCAATTCCCCACAGTCACGGACCATTTCATGTACGAACAAATAGCTCTACATATCTCGGTGGACCCTGAGTTTATATCTGTATTTAAAACATTATATTAATAGATCTTCATAAAGATGGTCTGACTCATCAAGAAAACATTAAATGATGTTGTGTCCTCTGTTTAAGCTGGTAAAGGAGTATGTGTGATACATTTTAGAAAAATAGTCACTCGGTACTTTAAAAGGTTTTTTAAAGATTTTACCAGCATGACATAGATGACATATACTCTGTGTTTTATTTTGGTTACAGTATAAATAAAATTATTTAAAATGTTTTAAAAGAGAGGAAGTCTTTAGCTGCTTGAAAAATGTGGCTTACCAGAATTACAGAAGACATGAGAAAAAAGCACTGGGTCTGGATTCAGGGAACCTGGGTTCGAATCTCCTCAGCTACTTGTTATTTCTGTGTCATCAGTTTCCTCACCCGTAAAATGAGAAAATCTATCCAGATCAGAGGTGTCAAATTCACAGCCTGAGATCCTGCCAGCAAAACTCCCGAATGTGGCCAGAGTCAATTTAAAATGCAATCAGGAAATATTTAACAAAATAAATAAAAATACAATGCAACATAAATAATGTTCATTTGTGTTTTTCTAAGTCAATATGCAGCACAGTTTTTATTTGAGTTTGATGCCACTGGTCTAGGTTATTTGTAAAGGTCCTTCAGCTGAAAATCTATAACCTACCACAAATCCCCTGAAACTTCTAGATATCTGAGATCTCACCAACAGCTTACAGAATACTTGGAGAGATAAGACTAAAGAGACAAGCCCATAGAATCATTGTGCTGGATTTGGAATGAGAGAAGCAAGGTTCAAATCCTGGTTCTGCCATATACTCCCCGGCTGACTTTTGATCTTGGGCAAGTCACTTGACTTCAGTTTCTCCAAATATAAAATGAGGAGGTAGGACTAGGTGACTTGATATTTCCAGCTCTAAATCTATGAGCCAAAGAAATAAGACTGTAGAATCTGTGTTATGTAAAAAAACAAAAATAAAACAAACAAACAAACAAAAAAAAAACAGAAAGGAAGCTCACCGAAGGCTAAAAAAGGCTAGAAAAAAACTTGTCCCTGAGAAGAATAGACAGGTTGTATCACAATCCATTGATTTCTGTACCTGCATTTCTTCCACAAGATCCTTCTTCCAGGAAAAATGCTTGCCTGGTACCAAGAGTAAAAAAGAAGACTATTTTGGACTCTCATTTAGTCACCGTTGCTGACAAGGTGCAAGAGGTGTTGCTTGCTAAATTGTTAAAGTCAACAGAAATAGCTGGTGGGGTGGGCACTATTTATAGTTCTTTTTCAGGTACTTCAATTGTTCCCCTGGACTCTGCTTTGTTTTTGTTGTTCAGTATTGTCTGACTCTTCCTGACCCCTTTTAAAGTTTTCTTGGCAAAGATGCCGGAGTGGTTTGCCATTTCCTTCTCCAGCTCATTTTACAGATGAAGAAACTGAGGAAAATAGGGTTAAGTGACTTGCCCTAGATCACACAACTAGTGTCTGGGGTTAGATATGAATTCAGGTCTTCCTCACTTTGGGTCCAACACTCTATCCACTGTGCCATCTCATTGTCCTATTTTTTGTTGTTCTGCCATTTCAGTCCTGTCTGACTCTTTGTGACCCCATTTGGAGTTTTCTTGGCAAAGATGCTGGAGTGGTTTGCCATTTCCTTCTCCAGCTCATTTTACAGATGAAGAAACTGAGGAAAATAGGGTTAAGTGACTTGCCCTAGATCACACAGCTAGTGAGTCTCTGGGTTAGATATGAATTCAAGTTTTCCTCACTTTGGGTCCAACACTATCCACTGTGCCACCTCATTGCCTTATTTTTTGGTTGCTCTTCTGCCTGACTCTTTGTGACCCCATTTGGGGTTTTCTTGGCAAAGATGCTGGAGTGTTTTGCCATTTTCTTCTCCAGCTCATGAAGGAACTAAGGAAAACAGGTTTAAGTGACTCTCCCAGGGTCACACAGATAGTAAATGACTGAGGCCAGATTTGAACTCAGGAAGATGAGTCATCCTGACTCCAGGCTCCATACTCCATCCACTGTGCCGCCAAACTGCCCTATTTAGTGTGCAGAAAAAGAAGTCCAGGAGCAGCTGGGTGGCTCCGTGGATAGATAGCCTGGTCTGGAGTCAGGAGGACCTGGCTTCAAATTGGGTCTCAGACACTTCCCAGCTCTGTAGCCCTGGACAAATCAGTTATCCCCAACTAGCTAGCCCTTACCATCTTCTGCCTTGGAACCAATACTTGTCTCCATTCTAAGACAAAAAAATAAGAGTTGTTTTTTGGAAGTCCATCCAGAAGTGTGGAATTATAGCCCTCACTGGCTAAAGACCTGGAAATTAGTCCAAGCTTACCCTTTAAATAGCTGTGTGGCCTTCTGCAAGTTACTCAACCTCCCTTGAATTAAATTATCTCCTCTGTAAAACAGAACTGGGAAGATTATGGTTATAGATCTCGAAATGGAGCCAATCTTCTAGGTCAGAGCCTGTCCAGGCTGCATGTGGCCCACAAGACTCCCACGTGCACAGGAGCCAGAAAAAATGTGATTAGAGGGGGCAGCTGGGTAGCTCAGTGGAGTGAGAGTCAGGCCTAGAGACGGGAGGTCCTAGGTTCAAACCCGGCCTCAGCCACTTCCCAGCTGTGTGACCCTGGGCAAGTCACTTGACCCCCATTGCCCACCCTTACCACTCTTTCACCTATGAGACAATACACCGAAGTACAAGGGCTTAAAAAAAAAAGTAAAAAAAAAAATATGATTAGAGAATATTTAACAAAATAAAACAATAAAATATATAAAATGTTAATATGTTAATATGTTATTTTTTTTTGTTTTTCCCTTGCCTTCTGTCTTAGTATCAATTCTAAGAAGAGTGCTGAGGGTTATATAATTGGGTGCCCAGTCACACAGCCTGGAAGTGTCTGAGGCCAGATCTGAAGCCAGATCCTCCTGCTTCCAGGCCTGGTACTCTATCCATTGTGCTACCTGACTGCCCCAAATACATGACTTTCCAGTCCAATATGAGCCCACAGGGATCTCTAAATTGATTTAAGGATACCTGCCTCTATCTGAGTCTGAGACCATTGTTCTTAATAATCAATTGCTTATTAATATTATTACTATTAATTTTAGTTAATTAAAATTAATATTATTTAT
>NW_025341193.1:0-2209 GCF_016433145.1 Gracilinanus agilis | reverse complement strand
AAAAAAAAAAAAAAAAAAGAACTAGAACTAAGAGTATGTTATAGGAAAAGCAAGAAATCCGTTTTCAGATCACAGTTCTTTGCTCCTAACAGGCAAGAGGATCTTGGCTTTTCCCTTAACATATCTGGGAATCAATTTCCTCATCTATAATAGGTATAATAAGTTGGGTTAGGTATCCTTGCATGATCCTTCAAGCTCTAGTCTTCCTTGATTCTAGAATAAGAAACTGAGTACCATCAATAAAATGGTGGAGTAATTTTTGTTAAAGCAATCAGATCATTATGTTTGACAATTGTACCCCCAGGGGTAAGTACCATAACTGATTCTTTCAACTTAAAGTGAAGGAAGGGTGCTTTCCAAAGAGAGATCTCTAAAAAACATACACACATAATCTACCAGACAAAGTTTTTTCATGTCCACATGGCTTTACCTTGATCAGATTTAAAAGAATATTCTCTTACTTGTGAAAAAAGAAATTGGATTCTTAATGGTTGGAGGGAAACCAGGCACCTCTGACTCCTTTGATAGTTCTCAGGAATTACAAAGGGATATATGTGAAAGGATGATAGGATAATACATTTATAGCTAAAAGATACATATTAAAAGTTATCAAGTCTGTCCTTTTCCTTTGACCTAAAAGGAAACAGATCCAGAACGATTAAGTAACTTGCAAAGGTCACATAAATGAGAAACAGTAAAAGTTTTAAGCTGATTCTCTGACTCCAGATCTAGGACTCTCTGCCCAACTCTACCCTTTCTCTGAGCAATCTTTATTTTGAACAAAATGTTGTTACCAACAGTGAAGAAAAGGGGGAAAATCTGCTTTTAGAAATAGAAGCCAAGTTCTCTCCTGAAGTCTAGGATTCACTGATCCTCAGTACTCTTTGACTTTGAAGAACTTGTGGACATTTCTGAGCATGGAAATAACTTTCAATGAGCTCAGGAGAGGAATTTCAGCCAGGAGGAAACTGTTCCCTTGACAAGATCCACTCTAGAAAAAGAAAAAAAAATGTTTCCCAGAGACAATACCTGAGCAGATGACACTGGCATCTTCACTATGCTGACAGTTGTGTGAGAGCCATCCATTGTGGGGACAGGACCACAGGTAAGATTCATATCCAGAGCACTGCACATTGTCCAGGACAATTCTGCCAGTGCCCTGACCAAATCGAGCATTTCCCGGAGCTGAAACAGCATGTCCACAGCCCAGCTGTCTGCAGACAACGTTGGCATCATTCAAATCCCAGTCATCATCACAGACAGTTCCCCAGGATCCTTGGTACAACACTTCAACTCGACCTTGGCATCTGTCCCCTCCATTCACCAGTGACAAAGCCAGACCAGAATCTGTTACAAGGGAGGAAGAGAGAAAGAAAAATACTATTTGACTTTCATTCTTTAGGAATGGAGACTCAGGACTTAAAAACTTCCCTAAAGGCTCTGAAGGAGCTAAAATTCCAAATTGGGAATTTCATTTTAGACATATCTTTGTCAAAAAATAACATAATTAAAAGGGTATACAAGAGTGGAAATGGTAAGGGCTATACTAAATCCAAATGACTCCTTCCTTTGTTGCCCAAGGACCTCGTATACTTTTTTTTAGTTAGAAGTTAGCAAACTATTTAAATACCAAGCCTAAAGTTCCATTATTTATCCTAAATAAGATTGTAAAGATCTCCCTTAGAACGTTTATTCCCAATTTTTTTCTCTTTTTCCCATTGCATCTTAGGAGGCAAAATTTCTTTTCTATAACAGAGACATTAAGATGATAATTTGTTCATGGCCCTATCTTTGTTCTCCCTCCACTTTAATTTGTGGATATGATCAAAATATTACCAAAAAACCCTTCTTTTTGAGGGAATTTTCTTGTGAAAAATTATTTGAAGAAGAAAGAAAGAAGTAATGGGAAGACAGGGTAAAACACAAAGTAAAACTTGAAGGTAAATCTTTAAAAGGGTAAAGATAAAAGGGAATAAAGGAGGGGGAGAAAAACAGGATAGAAATGAAAGAAAGCCAAGAGCAATCATAACACAGTTTTTTTTTCCTGAAAAAGGATGATATAAATTACTCTGTAAAGACAAATAAAATGTGAAAACTAATTTGAACCATATTTCTCTTGCATCAAATGGCAATCACGTGCCCATATCCATGACAATTCCTAACTGATTTCAGGATAGAAAGCATCTATCATCTCTGGAGACAATGAAAA
>NW_025341192.1:0-3481 GCF_016433145.1 Gracilinanus agilis | reverse complement strand
TTTTTTTTTTGCTGTGGCTATATCCTGAGGTGCCACATCCCTTTTGCTTTTTCTGTGTTCTTTTACCATCTTTAAAAAAAAACATTCTGGGCATTCTCTTGCTTTCTCAGTGGGGTATCTCAAAGGGAGAGATAAATGGCTTATTACATAATGGACTCCGCCCAAGAAAGACTGGAAAGAAGTTGTTGAGAACTCTCTGATCAAGAGAATAAGTATTTCCAGAAGTGACTTGTGGATCTTTTTAGGAATAGCTGAATGGGCCAGGGGGACCCAATAATTGCACATTTTCAGGTGCATTGCCAAACCTTCTCAGAATAGATGTCATTTTTGTGTTGAAAGTGAAAGTTTTTTTTGTAAGTTGAAGTTCTTAAGTTTTCCATGTTTCACATCATGTGAAAACATGCTTTTCAACATTTTGGAGAAAAGAATCTCTAGAAGGTAGCAAAATGCTAGGAACTTCATATAGATGTTTGTACATAATATATAAATATCTAAAGAAGAAAAGAGAGTACACCTTCTCAGGGGAGGTATGTTGTGGTGTCCATTCTCTTTTCATCTCTTGACTATTTTATGTTGATGCAAGGGATTGCTTTTTCAAACTGTAAAATTTAATTTATCTTCTTTTTTGCCAACAAAATGTTTAGTTACACAAAGAAATGTTTTCTATAAAAAAGCATAAGGATTCTACTGTCATCATAGATGTGTAAAGTGGTCATATTTGAGATGACAGAAACTGGGAACGGTTGTGTCAAAAGGTAGAAGAAACATTTTTTGGAGAGCAAGTTGGAAGGAGTGGAGGTATTAAAATTTTGAAAAATATTTTGCATTGTGTTTGTATGAGATCTTCATATTTTAGGAGATGGTGCTACATAGTGAATAGAGAAATGGTCCAAGAGTCAGGGAGACTTGCAGTTGAGTTTTGCCTTTGGCTCAATACTGGTTTTGTGGCCCAATTTCTTAGCTTCTTAATGTTCCAAGCAACTCTCTGTTGAGGAGATATCTACTGGTTCCGTTAGAGAGAGTTTACTCTCCAGAATTCCCTATAACATTGAAATTGAAGATCCCATCCAATTGATTGGTTCTGGGTGTGAGTGAAACTAGTGGAGGTGATGGATAGCATAAGCACTCTAGGCACTAGTTGGATAGGATTTCTATCTTTTGAGGGAATGCCCACATTGATGAGATTGCAAGACTCTTTGGAATACCTGAGTACTGAATTCCCTTAAAGTTTTCTTGAATATTTCCCTTTGAAATTTGGACTCAGAAAGGGTTTTCTTGTTTTCTTTCTGGATTTTTTTCTATTTCCTCAGAGATAAGGATTCTCACTTTTTCTTATAATCAGTCATTATCTCACAAAATAAGCACACCAAAATGAAAGTAAGAGCAGTTAAGGAAATCTATTATTTGTATAAAATGTTTGACCTTCATGTAGAGGAGATAGGGGACAGATCTTAGAACTCTTCTGAATCCAAGGCAAATTAAACCAAACCACATTGAGTCCATGTATCAAATATGCAAATGAATTGAAGTGACCATAACTCAGGGTAAATGATTGGCCTGAGAGGGAGGCATAGAAGAAAGAAACATATTATTGTGGAAAATTATGGATGCTTTGTATAGTACCCTTAAGACATTATCATATTGGAATAGCACTGGCAGATCCATTAGGGCACTACCCTATTACCTTTCAGTTTAAGTGAAAGTTGGGGGAAACTGGTTTCTGGCCATGATGACTTGGGCATTGGTGCTTTTTGATGATTTTAAAAAAATCTTCTGATTTGTTGTAGCACTAGAAGAAATGATGACTCACAAACATTTTTTTTTGTGTTGAACTCCCAAATGGAGGAGGAGGATGACTGCCATACCTTCTCCTTCATCAAGGTGGCTATGACCATGAAACTACCTTGGTCAATTTTTGCATTTTTTCCTGATGTTAGACAAGTGAGTCTTCCAAGGTGGATGTGTCTAGGTAGCAACCTTACAAGTGTGAGATATCTAGAAGTCCCCCTGGTGACCAGAGCTGAATAGCAACAGTCATTAGAGTAGTAGTGGCTGAAGGCAGTAGAAGTGGCCACAGTGGGTGGGAAAGGAGACAGCATTACTGGAAACAACAGTAGCTTTAGAAACTGTGACCCTTCATGGCAGAGAGAAGCATTAAATAGGAATTCTAGAAAGGCACTGACCCTCAGAGCATAGAAGAGAGTTACATTTGAGAGAGACTGATAGAAGATGCCACGAAGGGAAAAGCAGAATTTCCAGGGCTAGGAGTTAGGAGGTGAGCCTTCTCTATGTGTTTTTAACTGGCATGCCTCATGATCATTTGAGTCCACTGTATTCATAGACCTGGTGCACATCAGAAGAGAGGTCAGATTTACCCAGGACTTTACATCTCTAGGCTTGGCTCTAACCACTGAGCCACCTAGCTTCCCACTCCTGGCTGACTGTTAAAGAGTGGGTGGGAACTTGTGAGTGATGGTACTAGAAACCCAGCTCCTTAGGATTACCCCTAGAACACTGAGGGGGAGTAATAGTAAATTGCTTTCTTGGGATCCAATCTTCCCATGTAATTTCAAGTAGGAGAATGAGACCCAGGAGGGGGTGCTACAAGATGCTCATAGATCTCAGGCTGGAAAAATCTTAGAAGACCATCTAGTGTAACCCCATCATCTTCCAGGTGAAGCAACTGAGACCAACCATAAGCATGTAGATGCCTCAAAACCTTAATTTGAACCCAGTTCCTCTAACTCTAAAGTCAGTTCTTCCTATTGTGTCATTCAAAACAGCTTTTGCAATATAAATAAGGATTCATTGGCTTCAGAGCAAATCTCACTGAATCCAGACTGGGATCCATTCATATCAGAAGAAAATGTGCAAAACTATTCAGTTTCACCATTTAGAATTTCAGGGAGGCCTCAGGCATCTAAGCCTCTGAAATCACATTTGGTCACTATAACAATAATGTGAGCTTTGGCATCACCCCTTGATTTGTTTTTGAAGGAAAAAAAAAATCTAAACATCTGCAAATCCATCCCCTACTGATTATGTCTAGAAACAACAGCTTTCTAACCATCTAAACAGATCTAGTGGGCATGTTAATGTTAATGTAGTCTGAGAATCCAATTCATGCATAGCCAGTCAATAAAAAAGTAGGCAAGAAATCATAGGATCATAGGTTTGTGAGCAGGAAGGGACCTTAGAGATCATCTAGTGCAACCCCCTGATTAAATCTGGGAGAAAGAAAATAAGAGAGAACACTTGCTGTAATTTGCCCAAACCACAGAAATAACATGCAAACAATATAGTTAAATATAATCCATACAAGCTATAAACCATCTACATATGGCCCATAGATAAATGACACATATGGGCTAAATTGTATTGGTCAAATTGAATCTGGCGATGGGAAGAAAAAAAGAAAAGATGTAAAGATTTTGTAGATATCTACAAACTCTTTACATCTTTCCTTTATATATATATATAC
>NW_025341191.1:0-4586 GCF_016433145.1 Gracilinanus agilis | reverse complement strand
TATAAGAGACAGGGAAAGGAAAGGAAAGGAAAGGAAAGGAAAGGAAAGGAAAGGAAAGGAAAGGAAAGGAAAGGAAAGGAAAGGAAAGGAAAGGAAAGGAAAGGAAAAGGAAAAGGAAAAGGAAGAGTTGTCCACTATGTCCACTCCCTCTAGACAACTAGATGCACTCTCTCTCTCTCTCTCTCTCTCTCTCTCTCTCTCTCTTTCTCTCTGTCTCTGTCTCTGTCTCTGTCTCTCTCTCTGGTTCTCTCTGTCTTTCTCTGTTTCTCTCTCTGTGTGTCTCTCTCTGTGTGTCTCTCTCTGTCTCTCTTTCTATCTCTCTGTCTCTGTCTCTCTCTTTCTCTCTCTGTGACGTAGATCTCTCAGCTTCTCAGGCTTTCATTTATCGATTAAGGAAGTAAAAATAGCTCTTCATGAGGCAGGGTCAGAAGCCTGCTTTAGCAGCAGCCTCCAGGCCCAGCCTGTTGGAAAGAAGTGGGGTGAGATCATCCCGGAGTGTGGGGAGTTGGGGGTGGGGAGAGGAAGACAGACAAGGGAGAAGAGAAGAGAGTAAGGATTAGAGAAAAAATGGAGAGAAGTGAGGCAAGGAGTAGCCAATGGAAGAATCCAGGAGAAGACCTCAGAGATCATAGGATCATAGATGAGAGCTGGAAGGGTCCTTAGAGGTCTCCTACTCCAAACTCCTTATTTTATAGAACAAGAAACTCAATCCTGGAGTCAGTTTTGTGTGACTAGAGTGGCCTATCCAAGGTCACACACACAGTAAGTAGCAGAAATGAGAGTCTTACCCACAGTGTCTGATTGAAAATAATATTATAGGACCTTAAGATTTGCAAAATGCTTTAAAAATATTATCTAATTTGATCCTCACAACAACCCTGGGAGGTAGGTGCTATCATTATCCCCATTTTACAAATGAGGAAACTGAGGCAGGCTCCAATTAAGTGATTTGTCTAGGGTCACACAGCTAGGTTGGATTCAAACTCATGTTCTCCTGACTCCAAGTCTAGCACTCCGTCTTCCAACTGCACCAGACTTTTCTTCTATTAGACCACCTTGTTCCAAAATGGCCTAATCCAAACAACCCATTTCATAGACTTAGAGAGGTGAAGGGTCTTGTCCAAGTGAACTGAACTAGGGTGCCAGTTCTGATTTGTCTGCTTGGCCGCTGGTCCTTGTAGACACAGATAAAGAGGAAATTCTTTTTTTTTTTTTTTAACCCTCACCTTCCATCTTGGAGTCAATATTGTGTATTGACTTATAGGTGGAAGAGTGGTAAGGGTGGGCCATGGGGGTTAAGTGACTTGCCCAGGGTCACACAGCTGGGAAGTGTCTGAGGCCGGATTTGAACCTAGGACCTCTTGTCTCTAGGCCTGGCTCTCCATCCACTGAGCTATCCAGCTGCCCCCACAAGGCAATTCTTGACTCTTGGAGGAGGAGGAGGAAGGTTAAGTGAAAGCATCAAGACTTTCATGGCCCGTGGAAGTCCCTTCTCACTTCGCCATCCCTCCCTCTGGCTTCCATGGGGCACAGCTTTTCTCCTCTGTACTCTAAGCAGAGCCCTGAGAGGCAGCTTCTAAGGAGCCAAGACCCAAGAGCCCTCCGTCTGGGCCTCCCACAAGCGGGGAGCGGCCCGGAGCATCCCAAGGGGGAACTGGGGTTCAGCTGGAGGTTACCCCGGAGCCAAGGTTGAAAGAATCTCCGCCATGGCTTAGCTGCTGTTAAGCCACAGCCTCGTCCCTCGCCCCTTGCCCAGTGGGCTGAAAAGGAGACAAAGAGGCTTTCCTAGATTTCTCGAACTATTAGAGGCTGGAACGGACTTGAGCAAATGACTAGACCAAGCTCCTCCCTTTACGAAAGGGAAACTTCCATTTGCCCCCCTCTGTTAGAGCTGGTGCCGGCGTTGTTTCTCTGCTTCTGATCCCAGCTTTGTGCCAGCAGGCAGCTCTGTGCCCAGGTCAGGGCAGAGGAGGAGAGTCTGTTCTATAGCCAAAGTGCATCTTCCTGGGAGATGGGGGCAGCGATCTCTGGCCCGGCTAGTCTGGGCATCACTGCTGGGCGCCGGCTGCCCGGAGCCCCCGTCCGTCACACTCCTCGCCTTCACTCTTCCTTAGGCAAACCTCGGGGTAAGGAGCCAGGGTGCTCACTCCCTCCTCTTTCCCTCCCCTCCCCACGTTCACTGACTAGACCCCGACTGAGCAAGGCACAGGCAGGGGGGGATTTGTTTCTAAAGAAAGAAAAAGAGAAGAGAAAAAAATTCAGTAAATCCAATCAATACATCAAAAACCCTGATATTAAAAAAATAAAAAATAAAATAAAATAAAATCCATCTGTAAACCCCCCCAAAAAACTCTGATATTAAAAAAATAAAAAATAAAATAAAATAAAATCCATCTGTAAATCCCCCCAAAAAACTCTGATATTAAAAAAATAAAAAATAAAATGAAATCCATCTGTAAATCCCCCCAAAAAACTCTGATGTTAAAAAATAAAAAATAAAATAAAATAAAATCCATCTGTAAACCCCCCAAAAACTCTGATATTAAAAAAATAAAAATAAAATAAAATCCATCTGTAAACCCCCCCAAAAAACTCTGATATTTAAAAAATAAAATAAAATCCATCTGTAACCCCCCCCCAAAAAAAACCCTGTTATCATAGGGAACGTTGCATCCCTAGGAATACACCCTCCCACTCCCACAGAGAAGTTGGAGGTGGGGTGGATGAGTAGAGGTCTTCTCATATCTTTCTTTTTTTTTAATCAAAACTGTTCTTTATAATTTTGCAATATTAATCTTTGATTGTGTGTGTGTGTGCGTGTGGTATGGTTGTTCTTGGCAGTTACATTATTATAGTTGTGCAAGTTATTTTTTAGCTCTGCCCATTTTACTCTGCATCAATTCATCGAAGTCTTTCAATGCTTCTCTGTATCGATCATGTTCATTATTTCTTTAAAAGGTAAATATTCGGGGAGGACAGCTGGGTAGCTCAGTGGATTGAGAGTCAGGCCTAGAGACGGGAGGTCCCAGGTTCAAATTTGACCTCAGACACCTCCCAGCTGTGTGACCCTGGGCAAGTCACTTGACCCCCATTGCCTACCCTTACTACTGGCAAGGCCAGGAGTATGGTTCTTGCTCCTCTACTCTTACACTTACATCTCTCTATCTCTGAATTATTCCAGGCTTTGCTCATCAGTTTTTTTTAATCCTTACTTTCTGGCTTAGTAACATCGGAGACAAAAGAGCAAAGGCTAGGTAAGTGGGGTTAAGTCACTTGCCCAGGGTCACGTAGCTAGGAAGTGTCTGAGGTCACATTTGAACTCAGGGCCTCCAAGTCCAGGTCTGGCTCTAAATCTGCTGTTCTCATCATTTCCTGACTGCAGAGGCAGCAAGTGCCATAGTAGTAGATGTAGCAGTAGATAGTGGTGAAGACTAGAGTTCGAGTATACCCTCGAACTCTTATTAGTGGTGTGACCCTAGGCAAGTCACTTAACCTCTGTCTATTCAAATTTCTTCATCTACAAATAGCTTGTTGAGAAGATAAAATGAGATATTTCCAAAGCACTGCAGACCTTAAATTGACGTATGAACACTAACTATTATTGTGGAATCTTTTTTTTTTCCTATAAGGCCCGGCTCTGGTGTTGCCTCCTTCTTCCCTGATGCTTCCTGATGGACTTGTTCTTTTGCCTCCTCAATATTCTTAGAATACTTTGTCTAAATCTTTCCTTGGTCCTCCAGCACTTCCTGCTCTTCTTCATAATTGTCTGCATGAACAACTCACCCCCTCTAGTAGACTGAGAGTTCCTAGAAAGCCGGCCTTTTTTCCTTCACATTGCTCCAATGATCCAGAAGTCTGGGTCCCTCGTCCCTCCCAGCAGTGAGAGGAGCAGGAGAGGCACGATGGTGCAGTGGAGAGAAATCTAGGGCTCTAAATTCAAACCCTGCTACTGCCACTGAGTGAATCCCTTCCATTCTAGGGCCCGTTTCCTCTCCTGTAAAATGTTCTTTCCAACTCTAAATTTAAGATCCTTTGAAATCCCAGTTCTGTCAGGTGCACCCTCTGTGCAAGTTACCTCATCTCCCTTGGCCTCTATTTCCTCTTCTGTCAAATCAGATTTTAGATCAATTGGACGACTGGATGATCCCTAAAGCCCTTCCCAGCTCTAAAGTAAAATCAGTCATTTCATGTTCAGAGGTTTCTGGAAAACATCCTGATAGTATTCATTCTAAGACAGAAGAGAAACAAGGGTTAGGCAACAAAGGCTAAGTGACTGGCCCAGGGTCATGTATCTAAGAAGTATCTGAAATCAGATTTGAACTCAGGACCTGGCACTCTATCCACTGAACCACCTAGCTGCCCCTCTAGGATTACTCTAAATGGCTGACTGGTTAATTCATTCTTTCTTTATCTTCCTTCTTCCCATACTTCCTCCCTTCTTGCTGTCTGCCTTTTTCCCCTCTCTTCCTCCTTCCTTTTCTTTCTTTTTCTTTCTTCCCTCCTTCCCTCCCTCCCTCCTTTCCTTCCCTCCCTCCTTCATTTTCTCCTTTCTTCCCTCCTCCTTTCCCTCTCTCCTTCTCTCCCTC